>NW_007402473.1:0-773 GCF_000475195.1 Diaphorina citri | reverse complement strand
CGGATGAGCGGTTTGGCCAGGCATAAAGTTCGAACAAACACACACACACAAACAAATATTCATTTTTATATATTAGATGTTTTATTTTTACGTGGGTCCTACCTAGCGCAATGAAATGACGTAAGTAAACACCTGGTGCCATTTTTATATATTAGATGTTTTATTTTTACGTGGGTCCTACCTAGCGCAATGAAATGACGTAAGTAAACACCTGGTGCAATAAATAAATAATATTTATTATTACCTATTTGTTTAATTTTTTTAATAAGACGAAGGAGAGGAAAATAATTATAATGTTACTTTGTAGAAATTGATCCTTCTTGGTCGCCACTAAAATTTCCGAGAGGATAAATAGGGTTACAAAGTTTAGAAGGCCGCTGTACATGAATACTCGAACTTAATCGCTCTGATCTTGAAATTTGTCGCGACGGCCTATGAACTCAAAGCGAGAAAGTTTTAGATAACACTTCAGTCGTTATTTTAAGACCGGTTTCAGCGTTACCTATGTTAAGCTACGCCGAGGAAGTGATGGGAGACTTAAACATTATATTGGGAATCAAGGGAGAACGGGCTCTAGTCTTGGATACCGCGGATGCCGCGGATTGCCGCGAACTAACCGCGGATATCGCGAACTAACAGCGGATACCGCGAAAAACCACGGATACCGCGATCTAACCGCGGATATCGCGAACTAACCGCGGATATCACGAACAACCGCGGATATCGCGAACAACCGCGAATACCGCGAACTAACCGCGAATACCGCGAACTAA
>NW_007402472.1:0-773 GCF_000475195.1 Diaphorina citri | reverse complement strand
GAAATGTGTGAGTAACATTGACACACTGTGAAATAGTGGTGGCTTGTGTAGGGATTGTAGGGAAGAAATGGATTTTTTCAAGAAATCTGGAGATAAGTTACGAGAAATAAAAAAGATTTTACTTGCCGTGGGACCGCTTTCTCATTATCTACTTCAATGCACTTTCTTTTACATTCCTATATCCAATAACGGAAAAGTTTGGTCAGGAAATTTTCGTCCTGGCCGGAATTCGAACCCAGTTCCTCTACGTTAAAAGTTCTAATGATCCCTTTAGAATCCGCGATTTTGGTGCATTTGTGACAGATGAAGATTCGGATACATCAGTGTAGGTTAGGTGACTAGGTGCTTTGAATTACGAATGGGTCGAATGGTTTGTGGCAAGCAACAAAGTTCCACTCTTTTTCCTTACATCAGCAAATATTTCGTTCATTTTTCCAAGCCCATTTCGTAATCGAATTACATCAGCAAATATTTCAGTTCATCTTTCCAAGCCCATTTCGTAATCGAAGAAACAAAACCCCCGAATTTTATTTCGTTACATTATTATCCCCCGCTGTGGATGATTTTGCTTCTTCATTTCATTTGACGAAAATTGTTAAGTCAATTGAAAGATATGACGAAAAAATAAACTCGAAAATCAGTTGAAGCCTCTAGATTTTTTTTCTCGAAGCTCTTTATTTTCTGGGAACATCTCGGGAACATGATAGGGGTTTTCTCCACGAAAAGAAATGGCCTAAAACAATCATGAGCCCAAAATAACCCTAATGTCATTA
>NW_007402471.1:0-773 GCF_000475195.1 Diaphorina citri | reverse complement strand
ATGTCCCCTCAATTTACAATATGAGCAGGACACTTCTGAACCTGAAGGTTCATGGTATGAATTTCGTGAATTTTTGAACTTATTTATATTGGAATAATGACTTCTTTTATGAAGTCCCCGCTTATTTTGATATTCCTGATTTTGATCATAATTCTTATCCGAAGTACCATGTTCCCCAATTATTTGAGTATTCCCAATATTCCCAAAATTATTTGAGTGCAACATCTCTTCAACCCTCCCCTTTTTCGATAGGTTTCGTGAATTTTTGAATTTATTGATATTGGAATAATGACTTCTTTTATGAAGTCCCCACTTATTTTGATATTCCTGATTTTGATCATTATTATTATCCGAAGTACCATGTTCCCCAATTATTTGTGAATTTCCAATATTCCCAAAATTATTTGAGTGCAACATTGTGAATTTTTGAACTTATTTATATTGGAATAATGACTTCTTTTATGAAGTCCCCGCTTATTTTGATATTCCTGATTTTGATCATAATTATTATCGGAAGTACCATGTTCCCCAATATTCCCAAATTTATTTGAGTGCAACATCTCTTCAACCCTCCCCTTTTTCGATAGGAAATCCAAAAATTCTTTAACTTTAGGCAATTCTTGAGAGGAAGAGATGCTTATTTCAAAATCTCGTTGAGTGTCTATATCTAATTTGTTCAATAACAAAGAAACTAACAAAGGGTCCCACCCATGGACCGAAACACCCAAAGCTTCAATCGCTTTGAGGTTTTTAATGATTTCACTAGTGAAGAT
>NW_007402470.1:0-773 GCF_000475195.1 Diaphorina citri | reverse complement strand
ACAAGCACTTGACATGTCACCACCATTAATCACTTCTCTGAAGTGACGTGAATGAGAGAGGCAAAAATTGAACGGCCACCGACAACAGTGGTCTTGAATTCAAGGGCATTGAAATTTATTTGAGAGGTGGCGAAGAGGAGTTAAATATTTCTGAACTGAGTTCACCGTTTTAATCGATAAATAATTAGCTAAATCCTTTTTCTTTGGTTTACCTGATTAAGAGAGGAGTTAAATATTTCTGAACTTAGTTCACCGTTTTTAATCGATAAATAATTAGCTAAATCCTTTTTCATTTGGTTTACCTGGTTAAGAGAGGAGTTAAATATTTCTGAACTTAGTTCACCGTTTTTAATCGATAAATAATTAGCTAAATCCTTTTTCTTTGGTTTACCTGATTAAGAGAGGAGTTAAATATTTCTGAACTAAGTTCACCGTTTTAATCGATAAATAATTTATCAATTTTATTATCTCCCAAATTGTCTTCCTCGTCTAAATCAAGATCAGGGTCGAGGTCGCGATGAAAAAATAAATTGTCTGCAGCAACAATTTCTTTCTTGTGGTTTCTGCCAGGTAATTTCCGATCCGAATTGATTCGCTTTGGTCTGATTTGCTTCCTTGATGTTCTATGGTTATTTACCATGTGTGAATACAAAGACGATTTAGAATTCTAGACAATGAGGTGTTTTCTGTAGCACGATCTTTGTACGGCGATCATGGATCGGGGAAAAACAAAGCTTTGGAGGGAATTTTAAAAACTCAACTCAAACCAGCCT
>NW_007402469.1:0-773 GCF_000475195.1 Diaphorina citri | reverse complement strand
GATTATGTGTACCAAATTTCATCAAAATCGGACCGATTGTCCGGATATACGGTTTCTATGATGAGTGTAAGTACTGAAGTACATGTGTACCTTGATTCAAGGATTATGTGTACCAAATTTCATCAAAATCGGACCAGGCAATCGGGAGTTATAGCGGAACAATAAAACAAACGAACATCTCTACATGTTTGTGTACCTTGATTCAAGGATTATGTGTACCAAATTTCATCAAAATCGGACCAGGCAATCGGGAGTTATAGCGGAACAATCAAACAAACGAACATCGAAAACAAATGCAAAACGGTCGAGTTAAAACGTAGAGCTTCACTTCGTGCGGTCAATTACCAGTGTAATATTATTACCGTTCCGAGGACGAACCTAATCTGTGATACAGTTCTCCCCGGGCGGGAATCAAACCCGCGATTAAGGGGTTACAATATAGGCGCGATACCCCCCAAACTAACGAAATATACGGGTTTAAACGATAACAAATATTTGCTAGGTTTTTTTCTTCACAAGCTTTGTTTCTAGCTGCTAGGGATTTTCGCTGTATATTATTATGCACTCTACATTTTAAGTCTGACTCTCGCTATTCCTTCAGGTCAGACTCCAGTCACGGTGCGTTTAACGAACGATCAAATGTTTTGCACGTGATTAGGTGAGAGTAAGCATACTGTTACTTGAACGACAAATGTACATCTAATCGTTCGTAAGAATAATTTTGGCTGTACTTCGACTGGAGTGAGACTTGCACTTTATCGGGCTTTGTCGCG
>NW_007402468.1:0-773 GCF_000475195.1 Diaphorina citri | reverse complement strand
TAAAACTAGAGATAAAGGGAAAACAATTTGGAGCACACGTTTGTCTACTCCCCCATTCTATCCTCATTCAAAAAATTTCAGCCCTGTCTCTTGAGCACCCATAATGGGTTGTTCAGTCTATAACGTCCCACATTACATCCCCACTTCCTTCTCCATGTAATTACTACCTATGACATCAAACTCGTCTGCCGAGAAAAATTAATTCTTGTACCTATTCTACGCAAGATCGTGTCATAAAACCTAATGCCCTCCATTCTCAAAATATTACCTAACGCGAACCTTAACGTTCTAATAAGAAGGAGGAAATTTAATGGCCCGGTGCTCACAGGAAAGATTGTTAAGCTTAATGATACCTGAACGCCCGAAGACGAACATGAGCATGGAAGACGAAAATTCCACGAAATTTGTCTGTAATAGTCTGTATGTGTCTTGTAAGTATGAATAGCTCAGGGAGGGAAATTAGGAGCTACCTACATATGTATGAGAGATAGAAGTAGAAATACACTACAAGAACTACAATCACATAAATCATTTTAGTTCAGATCAGTCTAAAATCCATCAAAACTCAGAGGTGAAAATAATCAAAGTCTGAACGTACCTATTTCTTCGTTAATCAAAAAACCGTAGTAAAAATATTATCCTATTCTCCTGACCACGAATACCTAATTTACCTACGCTTATAAACTTTCGGCCTCCTTGAACTTTGGCCGAAAATAGACTCCAATCTGAATCTTTTGTCTAAAACACTCTTCGCCTACAAATTCCGCAAAATT
>NW_007402467.1:0-774 GCF_000475195.1 Diaphorina citri | reverse complement strand
AAAAGGAGCTTTTCTTTTCCACGGACATGACTTCTGCATAATTACCAGTGGGAACATTGTGTGAATGCGGATCTGAGTGAAAAGGGATTATCAGGGGATGAGGTTCCATAACCAAGCAGGATGGAGGCTGCTCATCAAAAACACCAACCCTACTTGAGTGGGAAATGGCAAAGTAAAGGAAGAAGAAGGGAGTGATTGTTCATGGAATATGAAAATAAGGCTCAATTAGATTAGGTAGTAGGTACTTACTTGGTTTTCCGTTGTCCATTTCCATTGCTTTTGTATTCTCCTCCATGAACACATTTATACTCAATCATAGAGTAGACAAGGTCCATATTCACATTAGCCATCTTTAATTGCAAAACATTGGGTTTACACAGTTTTATTTTGTGTGAAGATTTTACACTTAACTGCACACATTTCGACTGCTCATAATCTTTTACAAAACACTTAACACTTTCGTAAGAGTCAAAATACTTGCCGACTACTGCCTCAGCCATCGTAACACAATATGGTCAGATTTTCCAACAGCAACACAATGTCAGAGGTGGTGACAAGAATAAGGTAAGAGGATGAAAGGCAGGAAATCAAGAAGCTAAAGATAATTGAAGGAAGAGGATGAAGTATAGAATTGACAGAATGAAAATTAAGAAAAGTATGAAGAAGTAAAAATGGGATTTGAAGTAGAGAGAGAAGCCTTTCTAGGTGAAAGTCTTGAACTTGGGAATAGTCTTGAAAAAGACTGTTTTTGGAAGTCTTGAAAAAGACTGTTTT
>NW_007402466.1:0-774 GCF_000475195.1 Diaphorina citri | reverse complement strand
TTCTTCTCCTCCTCTTCCTCCTTCTTCTCTTTCTTCCCTCCCATATACAGGGTATCCAAAAAAGAGAGAGGGAGATGGGGAGGAGAGGAGAGAGAGAAAAGTTCTAGACTTCAACAAAGGGGGGGAAATGAAAAGTTATCCGATAGTTTTCTAGTGTTTCTTAGAAATCTCTTCTAGTTCTTCTCAGATTCTCAGAAAAATCTATATTCCGCCGAGAAACGAATTCTGAGAATTCCGAAACGCCAAAAGTTTGTCAATTTGACGGGAAAGGTTCAAGTTTCTGAGTTCTGGCATCTAGTAACCTAATTACCCGTATGTACTAATTAGGTCCCATATTGCAAAGCTTCTTTGCAAACTTGAAGTTTTTAAACAAGAAAAGATTGACTTGGCAAACTACAAAATGGGCATTTAGAAATGTTCTATGCTTCTATGGAATAACTATCCTAGCTAGCTTGGAGGGTAGCGCGTCTGCCTTGTAAGCTCTAGGTCGCGGATTCGAATCCCGCCCGGGGAGAACGGATATGTTTCGTTCTCGGAACGGCTGGCTTTTCCTATCCTGTTTCCTTCTCTCTTCGCTTTCGGGACGACAAGACCTTAGCAGCTACAGTTTACTCTTTCAAACCTCTCTCTAGGAAAGAAGAAGAAGAACAACAACAACAAGAAAAATCATTTCTCCCTTGGGTTCTTGGCGATTCGCACAACCACCTTCACGTGCCAAGAGGAAACTCCCCTTGTGTTTCCTGGTATCATTTTTCATCAGTAAAGTGTTTGTTG
>NW_007402465.1:0-774 GCF_000475195.1 Diaphorina citri | reverse complement strand
ACTCTTTATGTAATGTGTGTGAATGAACGAAAGGATTGGGTTCGATGTTTTAACTCGATAATTTTGCATTTGGTCTTTCTTTTTTTTTTTAAGAGGTTTGACAGAGATTTTGTTTTTTTTTTTTTTTTTTTTTTTTTTTTTTTTTTTTTTTTTTTTTAAGAGGTTTGACAGAGGGAACTGTAACTCTAGGGTCTTATCGTCCCGAAATCGGAGAGAGAAGGAAGACAGGATAGGAGAAAGCCAGCCGTTCCGAGAACGAACATTATCCCATCAGGATAAAATCCGCCCCGGGCGGGAATCGAACCCGCGGCCTAGCGCTTACATTGGTCTCTTTGTTTCGGGATATCTTTTGAACGTTTGGTCCGATTTCGATGAAATTTGGTATCATGTAAATTTGTACCTAGGTACCATAAGTATTCAATATAAAAAGGAAAACATTCAACAAGAATGGTTTTAGAATATTCCTATAAGTCGGTATGTAAAGAGGAATTCGGCGATTCCATAGGGACTTTCTTCTGAGTTTTTTTTTTTAATTACCAACATAGGTATATATTTATTTTATTATTATTATTTTTTTAGTTCTATAGTTTATTGAATTTTCGGCCTAGCTAGCAAATAAGAGGATAGGTATTAGTTTGTTTTTCTGACGATGAGAATCTGAGTACTGTCGAAAGCTCGGCAAATCTTCAACTTTTGAATTGAAAATCGATTCTAAAATACACGTCTTTTATTTTCAAGTTATCTATCTTAATCAGTTACAACTAGGTAGGTATT
>NW_007402464.1:0-774 GCF_000475195.1 Diaphorina citri | reverse complement strand
GTTTCATTTTCTTTTTCCATCTCATTTGTTTCCTTCACTTTCTTGAAATTCTTCTTCTTTTACTGAAATCGGACAGGTCATTTGTTTTCAACGTCTAGATCTGTGAGAATCGGGAATGCTGGGGTTGCTCTTGCTTTCTTGTTAAATTCTGTTGTTGGATGGTATGGAGAATCTAGACGAGAGTGTGGGACTGTGGGGTAATGGGTTTTCTCTTAATCACTTTCATGACCAAGGTTAACAATCCACTTGAAGACCTTATTTAAAGTAGAAAGCTTGGATAACGGATATCATAAGGTTAACAATCCACTTGGAGAACTTATCTAAAGTATAAAGCTTGGATAACGGATATCATTTTACGATAATGCTCAGGAAAGTTGGAAACCCTCAAATACATCACATAGTTCAGGAAGACCTGCAGAAATTACCACTCGAAATTTCCTCTGGGTCCAAACAAATCTTAGTAAACGCGTAATTACTCTTTGAATGGTATAATCTTTCCTACAAAAATCCCTTCTGAACTTCAGAATTTCCGGTTAAAAAATTACTGAAAATCCCATCTGCCCCATTTGCACGGGCAATTGACTTCGGGATTGCATATGAAATTGATAGAGACGCTAATTTCTTTTGGCTCGGAAACCTCGGATATTCCGAACTTATGTAAAGTCTAGAGACGGTTGCCAAGTTTCTAGAACAATGGAGAGAAATGAACATCAAGCCCATCAGTTCGAATTATTATCAGACGTAAAATAGTGAAAATACTTTCTTCTGTTTGCT
>NW_007402463.1:0-774 GCF_000475195.1 Diaphorina citri | reverse complement strand
GATTGCTTCCAATATGTTAACCTACATCTGTTTTTGCACACATGTGCTACATATATTAATAAGGAAAGTAGGTACCACGTGTTTTACTGAAGGTCAGATCGGGAACAATGTAGAGCGCTGAATGACTCCCTAGAGGTCCTGAATGTTATGAATGGCGTGAAGGTCAGGACGATGAAATAGGAAATAGAACAGAAGCCGAATAGAATGTAGGAAATCCTAACTAATTTTTCCTTTTTCTATCAAACTTTCTTTTGCCTCTCTCCTGTGATGTTGGCTATTAACAAAAACCGGTTGGGTGGAAGACTTCACTAAAAAAACATGCGTTTAACTTGCTACCTAGACTTAAGTATCTTTGAATTCTTAGATGGCAATGCTATATTCCATCCAAAATTTGGGAGGCTTACGTAATGAAAGCATGCATTGATGTTGGAAATTTTCACTCATTAGTGGATGTGCTAGTAACTCCACAGGCCTTCTCAATTCCACCTGAATATAATTAGGTATATCTCCCCTGCCTTTTCCCGTATCAGCTATTGTTTCTACAGACTGGGGTCGCCTCCTGAATGAATTTATTTTTTTATACGTAGGTACTTACTTATTTTGTATAAACCGGGTACGTAAATAACAGTCGGTTAAGTAAGTACCTTGTATTTTTCCTTTTATTTATAACATTAATGTGCTGTAGATTGATAAAAAGGAATTAAGAGAGAGGAGAGAGATAGAGAGAGAGAAAGAGAGAGAGAGAGAGAGAGAGAGAGAGAGAGAGAGAGAGAG
>NW_007402462.1:0-774 GCF_000475195.1 Diaphorina citri | reverse complement strand
ATAGATCTGACTCGAACCAAATCTCTCAAAATGCATCTGAGTCAGGAGATGGTACCAATTCAACATGATGACCGAGCCTTGATAAAAGGAATGTTAGGAAATCTAAACTAAAATATCCAACATGGTTCTCTCCAGAGACTATACGTTTGTTGAAACATAAAGAACGTTGCCATCGTAAGTACAAGAAATCTAAGTCAAACAGACATTATCAAGAATTTTCTCAATACCGTTGGTTATCCAAAAGATCTATATCTCAAGATGAGTGCCAGAGAGATGCTAATATACAGGGTGACTTTATTCACAACCGTCGTAAATTCTTTACTCATGTTTCTAAGTACACACGTCCCAAACAAGGGATTGATGTGATCGTTCATAACAATCAGACACTTGCTTCGGACGATGAGATCTCTAATTGTTTCGGTTCCTATTTCAGTTCTGTTTATCAAGATCCTTCTCAGTTACCTTCCTTGAACAGGGGGGATCATATCATTCCCACAGTTTCAGACAACCTTGATCTTCCTGTTGTTTCTGAATTCGATGTTTTCCGGGCCATAAAGGAATTGAAACCTAAATTATCTTTGGGCGCTGATAACATTCCTGCATTTATAGTTAAGGGTTGTGCTCCTGTTTTTGCACCTGTTCTCTGCCATATCTTCAAGAAAAGTTTTAGTACAATCTATAACAATCATAACGTGTAGACGTAAAAATAGTGCTCCCACTTTGATCAAATTTTTCTAGTGTTAAAAGAGCCCAAAAAATTGTAACGTCATATCA
>NW_007402461.1:0-774 GCF_000475195.1 Diaphorina citri | reverse complement strand
TACAATAGTGATAAATACAATAATATCAGTAAGGGAGTGCCTACCTAGATATAGTTACTTAATGGTTGGGGCCACGAAGTAAGTAAGTTAAGTATTTGTATTCTATGGTAAGTATCCCTAGGTAAGTCTACGGCAAGGTAAGTATTATTAGTATTAGTATAAACAGTGCTTTATTTTATTTATATTTTTAACAGTAGGTACAATATTACAATAGTGATAAATACAATAATATTAGTAAGGGAGTGCCTACCTAGATATAGTCACTTAATGGTTGGGGCCACGAACCAAGCCGAAACCAGTCCCAAGTTTATTTTATTTATATTTTTAACAGTAGGTACAATATTACAATAGTGATAAATACAATAATATCAGTAAGGGAGTGCCTACCTAGATATACTTAATGGTTGGGGTCACGAAGTAAGTAAGGTAAGTATTAGTAAGTAAGGTAAGTATTTGTATTCTATGGTAAGTAAAAGTAGCTGCATACTACTACATACTTGCATAAAACAGTCATTATATCCTTATTCTTTTTTTAAGGCCTCATTTTTAGTGGCAGGGTTCTCCTAAAGGAGCTCTTCCAGTCAACCACTTCTTGCATAAAGGTTGTAAAAGAGCCTGGTTTGCTTGGAAGATGGCGCAGCAAATAGCGGGGGGAAAGTAGCTACATACCCAAGTGGTTCACGATTTTAATCTCTGGTTTACTACTTGCGTAAATCAATCATCTTATCCTTCTGTTTGCATAAAGGTTACAAAACCCGGCTCCCGGCGCGAACG
>NW_007402460.1:0-774 GCF_000475195.1 Diaphorina citri | reverse complement strand
CGGTTCTTTGAATGCCTTGGGCATTTCATCCAACCCATAATATGTAGTAAAGTAGTACTATACATCTAATAGTTCTGCAGACGGAGTAAAAAAAAAGAGAGAGAGAGGGGAGGCTTGGAACCAGCCATTAGTCTATACTCATATTTCCCTTTTTTCCCCTCTTCTGAAGCTCGTTTCCCCTCTTTTTCCTCTAGTCTAGTACAGGAGCTATCACGCCAGGGGAAGCGAGCTTTAGGAGAGGAGAAATTGCGAAAAGAAAATACTTTTTCATTTCCTCCTCCTATAATTCTTTCCCATTTACGCCACTGGTCAAGGAGACGGCACAGTCAAAGATAAAACAATGCCTCTCAGTTTAGAAATTCGATTCAGAAAGACAAAAGAGTTTTGTGGTACTTTTTCCCACTCACAAGGTGATGGAACAGGGGAAAATCCCCTTTTTAAATCCCTCTTTTTTGCCCTTTTGCTCTCTATTTTTCCATTATTCCATCTATTTCTCTCCCTCTTTCTTCCTTTCTCTCTCTCTCCTCCCTCGTTCTTTTTTTTTTTCCTCTCTCCCTCCCTCCGTCTGTCTTTCTTTTTCTCTCTCGCTCTCTCTCTCTCTCAAACGTACTATCCCTGTTTTGTTCCTGTTAAAAAGCTTTCAACAATAGACCTTTTTTCCTTTTTCCTCAGAGTTCATTTGATGCTATGATAGCGTAAAAGTATTTGAGGACCATAGTGTGAACAAGACGACATTGTAATATCACATTTGTCATCTCTACACGGACTCGTGTG
>NW_007402459.1:0-774 GCF_000475195.1 Diaphorina citri | reverse complement strand
GATAAACAAAATACAGTCGAACCTGGATAAACGAGAATCCAAGGGACCAGCTCATTTTTTCGTTTAAGGCGGTTTAAATTCGGGACTGTCCCGAATTTAAATTTCCAGCTGAAATTCGAGACTGTCCCGGCCAATTCGGGACGTTTGGCAAGCCTAGTTAAAAGGTTCCTCTAACTCAGTAGAGGGTTATGGTAGAAAGTTCAGGGTTTAGTAGAAAATTATGGTAGAAAGTTCAGGGTTTAGTAGAAAGTTATGGTAGAAAGTTCAGGGTTTAGTAGAAAGTTATGGTAGAAAGTTCAGGGTATAGTAGAAAGTTATGGTAGAAAGTTCAGGGTTTAGTAGAAAGTTCAGGGTTTGGTAGAAAGTTCAGGGTTTAGTAGAAAGTTATGGTAGAAAGTTCAGGGTTTAATAGTAGAAAGTTATGGTAGAAAGTTCAAGGTTTAGTAGAAAGTTATGGTAGAAAGTTCAGGGTTTAGTAGAAAGTTATGGTAGAAAGTTCCGGGTTTAATAGTAGAAAGTTATGGTAGAAAGTTCAGGGTTTAGTAGAAAGTTCAGGGTTTGGTAGAAAGTTCAGGGTTTAGTAGAGAGTTATAGTAGAAAGTTCAGGGTTTAGTAGAGGGTTAGAGGTTTAGTAGAGAGTTATAGTAGAAAGTTCAGGGTTAAGTATTAGAGGGTTAGAAGGGTCAGAGAGTTGGGTGGTTTACGATTCTTTTTTTCGCTGTAATTATTATTCGCGGATGTTCTTTGAATTTTTAATTCATCATTTAGTCAGTC
>NW_007402458.1:0-774 GCF_000475195.1 Diaphorina citri | reverse complement strand
AATCTATCAAACAAAGCGACGGACTAGTACAAACAAGGCTTTGTGAGAAGAAAATTTTGAAATTTCAATGGTTTACTCGGACCTTAGGTATAATATGAGGTATTTGTTTAAGGAAACCTAAATTCGGACCTTTATTTCTTTAATTATTTAAAACAATAAAATCGAAATTCGAGTATACGAGTTCTAAAGTCCTAACGTTTTAATTTTCCTTTGTTCATTTTGGTGTCGGGCACACCTAAATTTTGTGTGAAATATATATATGGCCATGGTGGTTTTATAGTTGAAACTAGAATTATCCATGGTGTAGGTAAGACGTTATTTATTTATTTCCGTGTCCATGAGATACATGTATAAGTAATTAAGTACATGTACTTAGGATAGTTACTATGGAAAGTAAATGAGGTCTAATGTACGCCTTCATATACTTTAACTGCCTTAACGGACTAGGACCAACATTACTTGCTAAAATACTTACCGACCTACATGATGCATTGAAATTACGCATTGGAGTTTTGGCGTCTCCACCAATAAAATTTATTTGAATTTGCTCTTTCCTTCGCTTCGATTATTATTGAAGCTTCACCGCTGGTGCTGTGTTCCCCAAGTAGGTATTACAATGGGTACTTAGTATAAAATCTCATTATTGTAATAGTTACCTAATTCACATAAAAAATAGATTGGCATGTACGAGTATGTATTAGGTACGTTCCTCGCTCCTACATAGGTAGGTATTATTTTTACAAAGCATTTTTTTTTTTTTTTTTTTTTTTTTTT
>NW_007402457.1:0-774 GCF_000475195.1 Diaphorina citri | reverse complement strand
AGAATAAATGTAGAGAGAGAGAGAGAGAGAGAGAGAGAGAGAGAGAGAGAGAGAAAGCGGAATAAACGAAAAAGGAGTAATAAAATTATAAAAAGAGAGAAAAAATAGGAGGGGTGAAGGCGACAAAGGGAGGTAGAGGGAAAGAGAAGAAAAGGAGAAGTGAGAAAAACGAAGAGAGAGAGAGAGAAGGCTAATAAAAAGAGAGGGAGAGAGGGCTGGAAAGGAAAAAGAAAAGGGAGAGAGAAAGACACACATAGAGAGAGAGAGAGAGAGAGAGGAAGGGAAAGACAGAGTGTGAGAGAGAGAGAGAGAGACAGAAAGCTAATAAAAAGAGAGGGAAAGAGAAAAAGAGGGAGATAAAAAGAGGAGAGGGAGAGAGGTCGAGAGAGAAGAAGAAGAAGGGAGAGGGAGGTAGACGGCTAATAAATATCTGAATACAGTTGGGGAGCATACGAAGTCCAACAAATAAAAAGAGAAGGAAATAATTAATTCCTAAAGTTTTAAATGGACAAGAGGAGAAGAGAGAGAGAAAGGAGAGGGAAAAAGAGGAGAAGTGAGAGGAGGAGAGAGAGAGAGAGAAAGTAGGGTGAATAGAGGAAGGAGAGGTGGAAAGGACAAAAGAGGGGGAGAGAAATAGGGGAAGGATAGAAGAAATAGAAGGGGTTTAAACGGACAGGAAGAGAAGGAGAAGGAGAAAGGAGAAAGAATTTCAGGGGGGATAGAAAGGGAATGAATAAAAGGAGGTGAGGAGAAAGAATTTCAGGGGGGATAGAA
>NW_007402456.1:0-774 GCF_000475195.1 Diaphorina citri | reverse complement strand
TCATTCATAAGAACATAAATTTTGCACGAGGTACCTACATAAGACAAATATTTTTAACAATAAACAAACACAGGTTGTGTACTATAATACTATACATACCTAGCTTTATCTTATATAAAAATTAAAAACCTAGGACCTTGCATTTAGTTAACTTTACAGTAAATATACGTAAAGTATTTTCTTTTGCGGCATTTTATACAGGATGTCACTAAAAATCTAAAATTTCGAAATAACTTTATTCCATACAGTTTTTTAAATTACCTTTTGCGGCATTTTATACAGGATGTCACTAAAAATCTAAAATTTCGAAATAACTTTATTCCATACAGTTTTTTAAATTACTATATTAGATTCTTTATTTGCACACAGTTAGGTAAATAGGTATGTACATAGTTTTATACATATGTTGGAATCGATCGCCGAATTTGCCCAACATACACACGTAATATATTATCTTTCCTTCTCTCTCCCTCCCCTTCCCCACTATCTCTCTCTTTCTCACACACAGCTAGGGAAGGAAATGTTAGAGGAAAATGCGACCCAAAACTTTCTCCAAACTTAATGAAGGAGACAGAAAAACATGAAATATCTCTCTCATATTATACTCACTCTCTCTTACTCCTACACTCCCTCCTTCTCTTTCTCACTCCTACACTCTCACACACTCCCTCTCTCTTTCTCTTCCACACTCGCTCACTCTTTCTTTTTTTTTCTCTCTCTCCTTCTCTCCCACTATGTATCTCTTTCTCTCTCTCTCTCTCTCTCTCTCTCTCT
>NW_007402455.1:0-774 GCF_000475195.1 Diaphorina citri | reverse complement strand
TTATATATTTTTTAAAAAAACACATAAACAATCTGCCAGCCTCTGGCTGGTTGCCAAATAAAAAGCACAGAATACCAAAGTGGACGGTAGACTTCCTGAAAATGAACAAAACTTGTATGAAGGAATAGTAAAACTTATTGAACCAATGACAAGACTAGACGAAATGTGCAACAAAGCAGATTCTAGATCTAGAACAACCAGAGTTCTCCAGGAACCAGGAAGTGGACTAGACCCACATAAAATAATAGGAAAGCCCATTGAACCAAATACAAGACTAAACGAAATGGGTATGGATATGGAACACATCTGAAACTTCCAAAAAGATTCTAAGAGTAACAACCATTGAAGCAAAACTAGACGGAATATGCAACAAAGTAGATAAATATGTAGGCACCTGGATTCTAGTACTTGACTAGACGAAATATGCAACAAAATGGATTGAAGACTTCCTGAAAAGACTGAAGATCCTCTCCTAGATCAAGTTAATAGGCATGATTGAAGAGGAAATGATTGAAGAGGACAAAGACCGATTACAGAACCTAGACGTGACAGACAAAATCAACCCAGACATATTTTGACTATTGCAACAAAGAAGGGAAGTGATGTATTCAAGACAGTTGCATGTGACCGAGACGAATTTGTGGGTGATGGTCATGACTTACTCAATCCTATTCATGCAGACATATTAGGAGTAAGACAACAAAGGAACAGAATTGAAACCAATCTCAGACCAAAATCCAAGACGAATCGGCTACGATTGAGCAATAGTCTCTT
>NW_007402454.1:0-774 GCF_000475195.1 Diaphorina citri | reverse complement strand
GTTTTATGATTTCTCAGCTGTCAATACTATCGGACGAAAAAATTCACGTTTTTCCTCTCAACAAATTTCAGTGTCATCACGAAAAATGCCAGAGAAAAATGGATGTGGATATATAATTATGATTTATGAGCATTTGATTTTCAATTATTTCGGATACCTCAGAAGAGAACAGGGCGTGAATTCTATACGGATCGTTTCAAAAGTCTTGGTCCCCCCCTTTAGCCTCGAAACTAATCGAACACCCTGTAGCCTGTAGCTCTGGGAAGTCGCGAAAGAAACCTATAGGTACATCCCAAGAATCGTCCTAATCAGCCCCTTACAACTTTCCCTTCTGGAGCAAAAGGACCTCTCAAAGATATGTCCATTGTTCTCTATGTAATCTGTGATTCATGTGTCCAAAATGGTCCTCCTGGTTCATTCAAAGCCTTGCAACATATTGTAGGTATCTGGTTGTCAAACACTCACGCCATTTCTCTGATTGGTACCACTCGCGGTTCTCGCAACAAATTTACCAGGCGTACCCCGCGTACCGCTATTTAAACACCCTGTAGGTTATATTTAAATTTAAAGTTATGGTCTCTTCAGAGCTACTCCCACCGTTCTGATATTGATATCAGATTGGTACAAATCGTTTTTTGAAGTTTTTTTCCTTATCAATCACCTTGAAAACTCAACGTTTTCAATTTAGTACCTATCTAATTTCATCTTATGAAAGTAAGCACTAACCTAGGCCAAGTTTTTCTAAGTTGTGAGGCATTGGTTGACATGATTCTC
>NW_007402453.1:0-774 GCF_000475195.1 Diaphorina citri | reverse complement strand
ACAATTTGATCAACGCTAAGGAGAATGTAAAGGCACTCAAGCTGGCACTGAAACTGAACCGGCCTCATACGACCTTGAAGATTATTCAGAGTAAGTTCCAATAGACATACACAATAAGCCCACTCCGAGGCTTAGGTGTAGGAGCAACTGCCCCAAAGGATGGGTTAAGCTTATACGAAGTTTCGATAGAAGTTTACAGTCCCAGGCATTGGATTATTAACTGAGGGTATTGCGGTTCGAATCTCAACAGCTAGACAATTTGATTAACGCTAACGAGAATATAAAGGCACAGTTCGAGTCTTAACGGGTGGCTTTCCCCTATTCTGTCCTCCTTCTCTCTTTGATCTCGAAACGATAAGACCTCCGTTCTTATAGTTTCCTCTCTCTGATCTCTTCAAAAAAGAAAAAAAAAAATCCCGAACCATGGATAATCGAACTGAGATAAGAAAATGACTAACCATGATTATCCCACTTTTTTACAGACATTATCCAGGAAGACGAGTCTCAATTGAAACAATGTCTGACCGAGTTACATGAAGACCAGAAAGAAGAATTACTTAAGTGTGCAGTCACTTGGAATACAAATGCTAAACATGCGTATGCTGCTCAGGTGAGAATAGATAAGGAATAGAATAGAATAGCGGTAAGATTAGATTAGAATAGAATGTCCTATAGTTTTACCTTTCCCATTGGATAAATTTGATATTAAGGAACCTTTTACTGAAGAAAGCAACCTCCGTGCCCGAGTGGGTATCACACTGGGCTTGCACGCCG
>NW_007402452.1:0-774 GCF_000475195.1 Diaphorina citri | reverse complement strand
AGGTTCTAACTAAAAAAAAAAAATAAAAGTCACAGGGTGGGGTGCCGTTTTGCCCCGTGTTCCCCTACTCGTATTAAATAGGCACATACCTACCTAAAACACTACACCTAACTGCATAAGTGCATACATTCTGAATACAAATCTACTACAATTTATTGTGTTAGTAGGTGTGAAGATAGTATGTAATGTAGGTATTCAGCTACATAATTTTGAGTGTACCTACCTTGGTAATAGTGGGACAATAACTTTCAAAGGTTAACATCAAAGGTGTCCAATTCCAATTACTATGCTAATAGAGTATGGATTTTTTTTACATTACTTACCTATTACCTATATGGGTATTACCTTTTTAGCCTGTCCTAGCCTTGATTTTAAATCATTACATGAAAGTAAAATCAAAAAATCAAATCAAGAATGATAATAAACTGAATATTAAACAAATTAATCATTACATGAAAGTAAAATCAAAAAATCAAATCAAGAATGATAATAAACTGAATATTAAACAAATTAGGTAGGTACCTACATAGGTACTGATTTTCTCTAATCACGATCGAATAAACTACGGGCTAAGAACTTCCTGGAGGGACGGGCTCAGCTTGTTTACTGTCATATTGTATTTTGACTTTGAAAATGTCTTTTTTCCCCTTCTTCTTCTTCCTTCCCCATGTCTCTCCTCCTTCTCTTTCTCCTACTTCTTATCTAATGTGATTGCTATCATAAGCAGAAAACGCACGGTTATACCTCTCTCTCTCACCAACCTCAGTGGTGCAG
>NW_007402451.1:0-774 GCF_000475195.1 Diaphorina citri | reverse complement strand
GCACAACTTTCATCCACACTCAGAACGATCTTGTTAGAGAGAGAATAACTTTTTCTATTTTTATCATCTGTTCGATTGGTATTGCTAATAATCACCGTGATAATACTTACTTACTCCACAGTCTTCTAATGGTGACTAAATAACTAATATCCAGGTAAAAGACGATTCAACTTTTGAAATAAAAGAGAACACACTTTGGGTCACTGGGGAAGTCTATTTACATACTTACTTCCTTAAGTACTTAAGTAAGTAAGTATATTTACATAATTTTGGATGTACCTATGTACCAGCGAGGACAAAGGGTTAAAAATTGGACATTTTTACAAGTTTACATTAGGATCCACCACAAAACTTATCCAGAAGAACATCCCTGCTGCTAATCTTACAAATTTCCTTTCCGATTCTGTCGTCATTGGAAACTACCAAGATAAAAACAACTTCCAGGACAGATCTTTTCACAAAGTCGGCACCTTATAATCAAAACGAAATAAAGAATCATATCAAAAAGAAATAAAGTTGTCAATTTATGACCAACATCTGGATGTCCTTGCGCAAAATATTATTCCGTCACATAACTCAAACTAACATGATCAAGTGTCCTCAAGTGACAGTCCGACATCTTTCTGGTCACTCCTTCCAGAGCTTTCAAGAAAATTTAGATATCTACTGGTGGCGTTTGGCAGTCTCTCAAATTTGCCATTTGAAAAGTTTCTCTCGAGTCAATTTACGAGCATGATTCCATTCCAACTTAGAGCTTTTATTGAATTTTCTTAT
>NW_007402450.1:0-774 GCF_000475195.1 Diaphorina citri | reverse complement strand
TGAAAACATTGGAGAGTTGCCACCTGAGATGCCTGAAAGTTTGAAGAAACACATCAACGATACAGCTCTCGGAGATATCTTGAAAGTAAGTTCCTAATGGATCTCTTTTTTCAAGAGGTTTGACAGAGGACGAAACTGCTGAGGTCTTATTTTCTGAAAGCCAGGAGGGAAAGGAGTCAATGAAGACTGAAAAGGGAAAAGCCAGTCGTTCCGAGAACGAACCTTATTTACTTAAGATGATTCACCCCGGGCGGGAATCGAACCCGCGACCTATCGCTAACAAGGCTGACTTATACCTCCAAGCTCACTAGGCTGACCCCTAAAGGTTTTCTTCAAAGGTACCATTTCCGGGTGACAAATGGGTGTACAGAAAAAGTCCAAAGGCCAGCCTAGTTGGCTTGGTGGTTAGCGCTTCTGCCTTGTAAGCTAGTTGCGGGTTTGATTCCCGCCCGGGGCGGACTTCACCCTAAAAGAGATTAGGTTCGTTCTCGGAACAGCTGATTTTCTGCTATCCTGTCTCCCTTCTCTCTTAACTTTCGGGAAGTTAAGACCTTAGCAGTTACCTACAGTTCCCTCTATCCAAATTTTTTACAAAATGAGTTTTCATAGCGACTATCTTCCTAGTGACCCAAAAGAACCAAAAAACACAACCCCGACTCAGAGTTGTGACTTTCGTTAGAAATAAATAGATCACCTCTAAAGGGGATTTAGCTAAAAAAGTATAAATAATACTGAGTTCACTCTTCTCTGTTTTTACTTACAGATGCAGACGGT
>NW_007402449.1:0-774 GCF_000475195.1 Diaphorina citri | reverse complement strand
ACCTGAATCATCTTCTCACCATTTGTAGAACGGGCTGTAGGCGTGATCAATTGAATCGGGTGAAAAGTAAATGTTACAACAGAACACCCAAATAAGCACCATTCAATAGGATAAGGAAAGTCGTGTGATGTTCACACCAGATTTTTTTTTATTATTATTATTTTTTTACAGAAATTACGCTCCTCACCGCGCGGACACTCCGACATTTGTTTCATAGGTGCACAAAACTTCTTTATTAATCAACTCGAGCGATAATTTTGAACTCTTTTTTAAAATAAAAAAAATAAAAAAAAAAAAAAAAAAAAAAAAAATGACCACAGTGGGATCTAAACCCCCACCGCACACGCTCAGTAGTTTGTCAGAGATCACACTCCTCACCGCGCGGACACTCCGACATTTGTCTTGTAGCAGCACAAAACTTTCTTATTAATCAACTCGAGCGATAATTTTGAACTTTTCCCCTAAACGTCACTTTTTCCTCCCTAGCGGGTCTCCCTTTAGTGCTAAGAAGATGAAACCAAGAAAAGGCACTTCTCCTCGACGAGACCTTTCCGGAGACACCTGAATCATCTTCTCACCATTTGTAGAACGGGCTGTAGGCGTGATCAATTGAATCGGGTGCTGGAGACACCTGAATCATCTTCTCACCATTTGTAGAACGGGCTGTAGGCGTGATCAATTGAATCGGGTGAAAAAAAATTTTTTTTTTTCTGGTGTGAACATCACACGACTTTCTATTACATTTGCGGAATACGTATTTGAAAAAAAAAAATA
>NW_007402448.1:0-774 GCF_000475195.1 Diaphorina citri | reverse complement strand
AGGGTGACTTTAATAAAACCGCGGGAGGGGAAGAGGAGGAGAAGAAGTCGACGAAGAAGGAGAGGAGAAGAAGAAGAAGAAGAATATTAGAAGTGAGAAGAAGAAAAAGAGGAGGAGTGAAAAGAGGAGAAGAAGAAGAGGAGGAGGAGAAGAAGAGGAGGAGAAGTGAGAAGAGGAGGGGAAGAAGAGGAGAAGAAGAAGAGGAGGAGAAGTGAGAAGAGGAGGGGAAGAAGAGGAGAAGAAGAAGAAGAAGAGGAGGAGAAGTGAGAAGAAGAGGGGAAGAAGAGGAAGAGAAAGAGGAGGAGTGAGAAGAGGAGGAGAAGAAGAGGAGAAGAAGAGGAGGAGGAGAAGAAGAAGAGGAAAAGTGAGAAGAGGAGGGTAAATAAGGGAAGTTAGGGAAAGAGAGAGAAGAGGGAGTTTTCGAAGAAGCGGAGAAGGAGAAGTGAGAAAGAGGGAGGAGGGGAAGAGAGGGAAGGATAGAGGGAAGGTAGGGGAAATGAGGTAAGGGTGTTTTCCCCCTCTCCGAATTTAATTATCCCACGTTTTCGGGGTGAAACCAAAGGGTAAGAACTAATCAAGAGCCTAGAGCCGAGACTCTGAGACTTTTTTTTTGTGTGCTACCTAACCCTGTCTTTTTTTGAACGCTACCTAACCCTTCCCGTTGAGCTTATTTTTAATTTTCTATTATATTGTTATTATTTCAACTTATTGTTTAATTACAAATTTTCATCAGTAAATCTCTCTCTCTCTCTCTCTCTCTCTCTCTCTCTCTCT
>NW_007402447.1:0-774 GCF_000475195.1 Diaphorina citri | reverse complement strand
TCGTGTTCCTGTAAGCGCCAATGCCATTGTCTCCAATGTTTCATGAGAGCACTTGGTGATTTGATAGTGATAGGATCCTCTTCTTCACATAGGTTGCAAGCAAGATTCTCATCCGAGTGAACCAAGAACTTGTGCTTCCAAACATTTTCACAATTAGTAAATACCGCATCGCATAGTGTACACTTGTGATGTCGATCATTATGCGAATCACAATGATGTATAGAGATACGAGCATCATGTTTCACACAAAACATGGAGAAGAGAGATGGATCTTTACAGAGAATACAAGGAGTCGTAATATCTGCAACATGTTTGACAACATAATTGTCCAACATGTCATGTGTAGTATCATCACTATGTATGTGACGCATGTGATTGAGGAATGCCTCTCTACCCAGGTAAAGTTCCACACCACACTGGTTACATTGATAACATTCAAACTCATCATCTCCATGTACTCGCTTACCATGTTCTATATTAACATGAGCGTCTAGAAATTTCGAATCCGAGAAACTTTCCTCGCAATAAATACAAGAATGTGTTTTCTTTTTGTAAGTGTCACTTTCCTCACAAATAATACCATGCTCTTTGCAATATTTAGAAAACAAATTTAACTCGCCACACATTTCACAAGGCAAGTCGATTTCTTGGGTAGATTGAATGAGATAATCTTGAGCTTGAATGATATCATATTGGTGTGCATTTCGCATATGCTTGATGATATCCTGACGACGACAATACAATGCATTATAACATAACTTACACCCATACCAC
>NW_007402446.1:0-774 GCF_000475195.1 Diaphorina citri | reverse complement strand
TATTTAACCAGCTGGCTAGAATAAAATGGACGGGACAAACTATTAAAAACGCCGTTTTAACGGCTAAACATGGAGTAAATTCTTGTAAACAAGAAGAGATTTCAATTTCAATACAAGCTGGTAACACTATACTATACAAAAACAGTCAACCATTGCGAGAAAAATTAAAATATCTTCACACTTTAATATTATAAGAATTGTAAGCAATTGTTAGAAATGAACTATCAGATACCAAATCAATTTTTGCATACATAATATGTAATGTATGTATGTACGAAAAGGAATTGATAGCATTTTAAAGTTTTATCTTATAAGAGAAGTCTAGTAGTGCAGTTGCTAAGGCATTGAATTCGTAACCGACAGTACTCCGGTTCGAATCCCAGAAGCAACAAAAGTATCATAAACGGGAGGAACACCAATAAAATTAAGAATCAATTTGAATAAGGCACAACTTCACGCATTGTGATGAAGTGTTTCGCACATCCAAGTGTTTACATCTAAACATGTTCACCACAGGAAAGATATTTGATGTTGAGAATGTTCGAGGTCCACCTGAGCCTTTTTTCTTTCAGTCAGGTGTAAGAAATGCAAAGTTCCTACTAGAACAGGGATTTCCAACTTCCAGGTGTATGCCCGTAGGAAGGGTTTTCGTGGGGGGAATGGTGGGTGCTTCACATTTCGGGAGTCCACCCCATAGTAAAAGAGCAAAAATGAAGCCCAATGGGTCTTACCCAAAAAGCTTTGTGGGCCACAAAAATGGTCTGGTGGGCCACA
>NW_007402445.1:0-774 GCF_000475195.1 Diaphorina citri | reverse complement strand
TGAAAAAAATACTAGTATAGCTCACTATACTGTAGTAATTTCTTGACTTGGTGGGGCAGAGTGCTACCACACTCCTTAATATAGAGTAACAAAGCCTCTATCGTAAAGACAAGGCAATGAACTTACCATTTTAATGAGAGAGGGTAGGAGAGAGCTTTGCTCAGCAGGGGATGACAACGTTGAATACTCTCTTGGTGGTATAGTGTTCAAGGTGCTCACCTGGTGAACAGGAGGGTGCAGGTTCATCCCCCAGCTGAGGCATGGAATTGCATAATTTCATGGAGACTTCGACTTGGATACCAAGTACTAAAGTCCCAAGGGTTATGCTATAAACGCCTCTGCCATTCACCTCCCCTAGAGGTTACCTTAGAGTTCATTATTTAACTTACCTATGGTCGGAGAGCTCCCTCGCTACAAACCTGCCTACGTTTCCGGTAGGGTTTATCAGCCGGCATTTCTAACAGCAAGAAGTAAACTGGCTTAAATGACCAACAATCGTAGACGAAATGTTCTCGACACAAAACGGAGAGAAAAAGCCTGAACTGTCCAGACAAAACGTGACTAATTTAAATCCAGTCGAGAAAGACAAAGACTGAAGGCCCAGAGTTTGATGAACCCTTTCGGATGCGGCGTTTTGACAAAAGAACACAGGAATGGACATTGAAACACCGTGGAATTAACGAGTAGTCATTCACTGGAATTAATCACCGAACAGTGGGAATGACTCACACACGCAGACAAATGAAATTCGTCGAAAAATGACGGAATAAAAGC
>NW_007402444.1:0-774 GCF_000475195.1 Diaphorina citri | reverse complement strand
TATCGCTAGGGCCCCCATGTCCCCGTACAAGACTGCTTGAAATTGCTATGTGATTTATGATTATGTGGATTTCTGAAGCATTGCAGAGAATAGTGACTGAGGATATCTAATATAATTAACTAGGTATTTTGTTATCTTATACATAACATAGGTTGTTAGGTAGTTATTAGGTATCTAAAGTCAATCCAAATTACACCTTTAGGCACCTTTAGCCACCTTAAAAGCCTCGTGTAAACACTTCTGGAGTCAAGTAACATTCCAGTCTGTTTGGGTCGGTGTAATTTTTGACACTTTATTTTGGTCACTTTAAGCTTCTTCTTCTTCTTCTTCTTCTTCTTCTTCTTCTTCTTCTTCTTCTTCTTCTTCTTCTTCTTCTTTTTTTAAAAAAACGCTTTATTTACCTATATAGTGGCAGGATTCTCCTAACGGAGCTCTTCTTCTTCTTCTTCTTCTTCTTCTTCTCTTGATGAGTGGTGCTTATCTACTCCAAAGGGCTAATACTGGTTTCAAAGTTAAGCTCTTTCTCTAAGTGCAAGTAGGTAGGTATACCGGTGTGAGGATTATACTTACCTACCTACCTGGAAGGTTTAAACCTATGTGAGGGACATACCTATCTACCTATACCTGGAAAGTTTAAAGCTATGAGAACATACCTACCTACACCTACTCCTAATCTTTATTTTTTTCTCATATGCTCATCAAAAAGCAATCAGTCTAACAGAGTAGGGGCATTAATCTCCCTTCCTAACATAACATACTCGTGAGGAGAAAAAA
>NW_007402443.1:0-774 GCF_000475195.1 Diaphorina citri | reverse complement strand
ATGAAAACTGCCTTATATTTCTGTATAATTCTTTTTAAAGCAACTTACTTGTTCTTCCCGGAATACCATTGGTGCCGGGGCAGCAAACTCCTTAAATACTAAGTTACTAAGGAATTTCCGCGAATTTGTGAACAAGGAGTGCTTCTTGGCTCAAATTTAAGCCGGATTTTCAGGATTTCAAGAATTTTTTTTCGGTGCAATTGACCCATTCAGTCTCTCACTGATCACCCGAGGAAATTAACCCTCGTGACGTCAGCAAAAATAAACACAAAATAAACAAAAACATAATGGATTCCATTTTGTTTTTTCCTCGGAGAAGAAATCATTTACCTCATTACCCCCTGCCCGCTTTTTCCACCGTGGGGAAAAAAAGGGTGAAATAAGCATTGTGTTTTGTCGGGTAATTAGGTTTTATCTCATTATCCAGGGCCGGCTAGCCCGGTTCTGAGGAGGGCCGACTGAACTCCCTAAGCCATAAGAGCCAAACTTTTTCCCCCCGTTAGATCTTGCTGAAATTTAACCGCTTCTAACTCCGGACCGGTACTGAGTAAATAGGGTAAGTGTACCATTTATTCGCCCACCTAAAAAACGTACCATTTATTGGCCCACCTGTACCATACACCACATAAATCTGAACTGGACGAACTTTTTCAAGATCCAATTTCATCAAAAGAAAGGGCCTAAAGACTGCTAGCAAACCAGTGCTATTCAAAAATTGTAGTCATAAAAACAAAAATTAGAAAAATAAATGCGGGCAGGTGGGCCAATAAATGG
>NW_007402442.1:0-774 GCF_000475195.1 Diaphorina citri | reverse complement strand
CCCCGGGCGGGAATCGAACCCGCGGCCTAGCGCTTACAAGGCAGACGCACTACCAACCAAGCTAACTAGGCTGGCAAGGAAATTTTTGATCTACATAATTTATCGAATGTCTGTGCCAAGTTTGAGCGATATTTGGAGGAAATCTCCTGTTGGTCTTTTCCCCTGTTTAGTCCAAAACCGAGACCTTTGGTCGAAATACGAAGTTTTGGCCTGAATTAAAAATGCCCTTAAACAGGAATGTACCTATTTACGTCCCTTTAATCACCAACCATTAAGTCCATTAACACCATTTTTATACCGTACTTGGGGGGGAAAAAATACCATAACTATTCCCATACATAGGGAGGGGGAAATACCAACACAAAAATTTCTCTACACTTGGGGGGGAAAATTCCAACTCATTAACACCATTTCCACACATGAGGGGAAAATAATTATCAACCAACACATTAACCTCATTACTTTACGGTACATGAGGGGAAATATGAACACCAGTACCGTACAATTTGAGGGAAAAATATTTTCTAAATACCACGTGCTGTTATTTGTTCTGAACATACCTACGTGCAGCGTTAATCACCTTCGTCAGTAGTTTTTGTCCCTCTCCTCTGGGTTTTTTCCCTCGAAGTCTCTCCCTTTTTATTATTATCTCTTTTTCTCCTCTTCCTTTTTATGCTTTTCTCTTTCTCTCACCTCCTCTTCTCTTCCCCTCTCGAATCCTTTGCTTTCTCTCCTTTCCACTTTGTCCGTCTCTTTCTTTTATCCTTTCCTCTC
>NW_007402441.1:0-774 GCF_000475195.1 Diaphorina citri | reverse complement strand
CGTAATGTTTCGAATGTCATTTCTCGTCATATTTAGAGTAAATGGTTTCAAAATATGTGAATCGCTGAGTGTAAAAAGAGGATTAGTCACATATTTTCGAATTTCACTTTTTTACAGTTTTAGATTCCTGATGGGTAGATGGTTCGTTTAATGTAAACAATATTTACCCGTAATGTTTCGAATGTCATTTCTCGTCATATTTAGAGTAAATGGTTTCAAAATATGTGAATCGCTGAGTGTAAAAAGGGGATTAGTCACATATTTTCGAATTTCACTTTTTTACAGTTTTAGATTCCTGATGGGTAGATGGTTCGTTTAATGTAAAAATAGGAGTTATCCGACAAACCTAACTTGTTAATTTTGGCTAAAAAATGACAAGGGAAAGTATTGCAACCGATTTGACTAAAAAATATTCAAAAATAATCAAGAAAAAAACATGTATACCTACCTCTTTTTCTTGAAATTGCAGTCATTGCCTATTTTTCTCTGTTTTAAACAAGCTGGACATGTCCCTCCGGGAATTTTTTAGCCCGTAGTTTATTCGATTGTGATTAGAGAAAATCAGTACCTATGTACCTACCTAATTTGTTTAATAATCAGTTTATTATATTTCTTGATTTGATTTTACTTTCATGTAATGATTTAAAATCAATACTTTATTCCCAATATAATGTTTAAGTCACCCATCCATTTATTGGCCTTTCTCGTCACCTTCGCGTAACATGGAAGCCTCTGCCTTCGGATCATGTTGTTTGTTACTACGGATAAATGTAC
>NW_007402440.1:0-775 GCF_000475195.1 Diaphorina citri | reverse complement strand
AAAAAAAAAAATCTTTTATTCACCCTCTCGATACTAAGAATTACCTGAGGTAAAATATTTGTGGCTCCTAAAACAGATTCGCTGAAAGACGTATGAATTCATTCCATTGTTTTAGCATACATTGTATAGATTTTTTTAGATATCTTGAAGTCAACTTTTTTTTCCTTCTCCCTCTTGTTATTATTAAAAATTACCTGTGGCAAGATATTTGTGGTTCCTAGAATAGTTTCAGTGGAAGGCATACGGATTTATTCCATTGTTTTTAACATGCATGTAATTCTCAGAACACAAGGATTTTAAAAGGGTTGGAATGAAATGCAATAGACATTGATATTGAATCTATTTATGACCTATGTTTCAGCTTCAAAGAGGTAAACAGCGGTGCCTGGCGGTCGTTAATTTACTGGAAGAAAATCATTTCTCATTAGAACCTTTTCCTAACCGATAACACCTTCTCTTAACGAAAAACAGCTAAAAATAATTTGATTTCTTATCTATGATTATTATTGTTATTATGCATATCTGGTGGTAGAAAGTTTAGCCGATTTAATATTGAGTATTAGATCGTTTCCAGGGACGGCAATTTCGATTTACAAAATGTTATTGATCTCACTCTCTATAATTATGTAAGTAGGTATGTACATATTATCAATTGTTAGGTACATGGGTACGAGACATTACTCACTGATAAGTTATAATTCTATTGTTATTGTGTATCTTTTTACTGGTAGCCTATAAGTTAATTTGTTGCCTGTTTGCCCGTTGATTTTTTTTT
>NW_007402439.1:0-775 GCF_000475195.1 Diaphorina citri | reverse complement strand
TATTATTTTTTTTTACTTTCCATTTTTCGAGGTAAATTATACGATTGTTATAGAGAGCAGAATTTTATGTCTGACCGGTAGTCAAGAGTAGTCAAGTCAACTGACAAAAATGTAGAAAAGTACCTAGTTACCTAATGTAGGTAAAGCCAGGTAATTTTAGGTATAACATGCACGAGTGCCTAAATAATGTAATTATTCGGGAGTATAAGTACATTAGCTTCTTTGTACGGTACCTATGAGTCAAAAGCGTCCATAAAATAAGCGTAAAAAGGTAAAAGTCTATTTTCTAAATCTAAATCAACTCAGAGCAAGCTCTCTATCTACGTATGTATATGTATATCTACTGACAAGAAAATAATACCAGAGTACTTTCTATTAATTACCTATAAAACTCCAGTCAAATTACCCAAGTTCGCTTTATTCATTTAAAGATATACCCTACAACCCTACATAGGTATGCAAGGTACCTACGTATGCAATAAGTTGTCGGGATCATGCAAGTGCTTGAAGCTTGCTGATCCATTTTCTCGCTCGGTGTATTTTCTCGTTCAATGTACGTCTCACATTGCACATAAAGGTTCATGGTGTATTTGCTTGCATACGAGTTAATCTCATGGTCAATTAAATTCGAAAACTACACTATAATGTTAAACAAAGTCCATCTACATACATAGATTCACCCCTTCCACTTACAGAACTATAACAGAACAGTGTAAGCTGTAAGCGATATAAATTATTTCACTTCCGTTTCACAATGGAAAATTGTTTTAGAATT
>NW_007402438.1:0-775 GCF_000475195.1 Diaphorina citri | reverse complement strand
TTCCCCCAAATGATCATTTTCTCAAGGTCACCTACTGTAATTTGCTAAATATAAATTTCAAGGGGGGTTTCTCTCACTTTGTGGTCAAAATGTAGAAAATACAGAACTACCTAATAAAAAATAACACTCGTATTATGAATAAATAAAATATGGCTTCAAAACATTCAACGACTCCAGCTTTTTTTTCCAACAAAATACTCAAGTATATTTATTTACAATTCATGGACAGCCATAAAATAATAAATTAAAAGAAATAACAATAAAGAAGGAGGAGAAGAAGAATACACCGAAAACCTCTCCAAAGAGGAATATTCTGAAACCCCTAAGGGACTAAAAGTAGCCCACAATAAGGCGAAAATATCTGTACTTTGTATGAGGCACGTCACTTTACGTCCTAATATGCCTTTCTCTTGCGCCTCCTTTCAAAGTTTGGATAACTAGCAAAGTTTGACGGGGAGGTCTTTGAAATGATGAATAATTTAACAGGTTTAGCCCGAAAAGTTAACTTGAAAGATTTCCAACTTTTTGGCAAGTTTCGCACTAGCTATGCATAACTAGACAAACAGAAAAATTCTTGTATGTATACCTAAGTATGCCTGTGTATATATTTATACTGTCAGGATCTATGTTTAAGAGCAAGAGAGTTGCAAAGTACAAACTGACTCACTTTCATCCGATGTACTATAGATGTGTAGAGATCAAGTGAGTGACTCAGTCAATTGAGTCAGACCTTAATATGGAACTCACTCTTCAACTCCTTACAGGTAGGTATATG
>NW_007402437.1:0-775 GCF_000475195.1 Diaphorina citri | reverse complement strand
TTTATTCTGCTCGGTTTGATTTATGGGTGACAGGTTCACCGGAAAATGAAGCGAACGAAGAAAGCAAAGAAGAAGAAGCAGCAGCAGAGAAGAGAGAGGAATCAGAGAAAAACGAAAACGAAGAGGAAGCAGAAGAAGAAGAAGAAGAAGAAGAAGCAGAGAAGAGAGAGGAATCAGAGAAAAACGAAAACGAAGAGGAAGCAAAAGAAGAAGAAGAAGAAGAAGCAGAGAAGAGAGAGGAATCAGAGAAAAACGAAAACGAAGAGGAAGCAAAAGAAGAAGGAGAAGAAGAAGAAGAAGAAGAAGGAGGAGGAGAAGGAGGAGGAGGAGGACGAGGAGGAGAAGGAGAAGAAGAAGAAGCAGAGAAGAGAGAGGAATCAGAAAAAACGAAAACGAAGAGGAAGCAAAAGAAGAAGAAGAGAAGGAAAGAAGGGAAAATGAAAGCAGAGAAGAGGAGGAGAAAGGAGAGGAGATGAGATGAGGAAGAAGCAGAGTACAAAGAAAGAAGAGGAGCAAAGCGAAGAAGACGTGAAAAGAAGAGAAGTTGAGGAAGAAAAGAAGGAAGCGACAAAAAGCTCATTTTTTTGTTCAAACAAAATCAATCTTCACGATATATTCACATTCTTCGAATGAGAAACATGGTTGCTGCTGTGTCTCTATCTGGTAATTTTGGTAGAGCTATAACAACTGAAGTCTCATTAATTAGACTTACTTTATCATGGACACTCGTTGCTTGAAGTTGAAAGCCCAGAAGAGGTTAGGTAGTAGAACAGCC
>NW_007402436.1:0-775 GCF_000475195.1 Diaphorina citri | reverse complement strand
TATTCAGAAAACAATGAAGCTTCTTGTACTCACCCTCTCCCTGATCTCATTTGTGTCGAGATGTAAGTACCGTTGTTACTTTCTGATGAGTCCACTACCCAAGGGTGTGGTAAAAGTCCCCGTCAAAAAAGAAGTAGAAAAACTACCAAGTACATTTAGGTAAAGTAAGGGGACTTTTCAGTCCTATTAGGGCAGGATAAACAAGGTATCTTCAGCACTTGAAGAGTTGGCAAAAGGTAATAGTTTGTCCTTTTGAAATAACCATTGTAGGCTTATGTAAAGTAAGGGGACTTTTCAGTCCTATTAGGGCAGGATAAACAAGGTATCTTCAGCACTTGAAGAGTTGGCAAAAGGTAATAGGTTGTCCTTTTGAAATAACCATTGTAGGTATTTGATCCAAAGTGTTACTTATTTGAATGTTCTTAGGTAACAGAGGGAACTCTTATTGAACACAAGTCATTCCCATTTCATGTTTCGATGTTCTTAGGTAACAGAGGGAACTCTTATTGAACATAAGTCATTCCCATTTCATGTTTCAAGTGTAATTGCACTAACTCCACACAGACAATGAATCATTGCACCATATTATACTATCATTGACTAGCTTGGTACTTACTCCTTACTCTATGATAATTTGTTCTGTTTATAGGTATTTGCTATGGTCAAGGTGAAATAAAAAGAGCTGTCATAAAAATAGAAAAATACTACTACAAAAGTGAAGCCAATAACTGCATACTTTATTCTTATTATTCTATTGACCTTTCTGTAACATTTC
>NW_007402435.1:0-775 GCF_000475195.1 Diaphorina citri | reverse complement strand
CTGCATGTTGAATATCATCCACTGGGCTGATACACTTCTTTACAGAACCCCTGAAACATAACATGAGTTATTTTTAGCCTATTGTTTCATTACAAATTTCCATCAGTAAACGGTTTCTTGAAATGGAGGAGTTGCAAATGGGTAAAAATTATTAATAAATGGTCAATTCCTATGTATGTAAAAAGTAATCCAAATCTGAGGTCGAAACTCCGAAAAAGTAACTTTAAAAGGTCGAAAATTCAATTTTTAATTGCCGTTCTAATGAGTTGTGACGTCAGATTTCACGTCAAGCTGCACAAAAACGCTTGCGCACAAACAAACGAAGCGGGTGTCATGAATTATGACGTCATTGCCTACGGGAGCGTATGTCGTGACGTCAAAGTTCACGATTTACCGGTATTTTTTAAATCGATTTATCTCGGGATCTAGAAGTCGTAGAAGAAAAAGAAAAATTCCGTTGGTCCTTATTTTTCCTCCTCTATGACTTTGAAACACCACCAAAGTAAGCGCAACTGTTCTATTGAATTGATCCCAAGGGCAAGGAAAACCTAGACCCTTGACAAATGGAGTGTACCTGAAGGCATGTGATGTGTTCCAATCCACTCAACCCCACTGATGAGTTACACCACAGATCAGTTCAATTCAATTTCAATTTATTTTATTGTACAAAATCACCCGAGGGTGTTTACAATTTGGCTTAAATCTACATCTAAACAGTTCTCTCTCTCTCTCTCTCTCTCTCTCTCTCTCTCTCCATTTTCAACAAACAAAGTGA
>NW_007402434.1:0-775 GCF_000475195.1 Diaphorina citri | reverse complement strand
CTTCGAAAGAGAAACTGATTGGAATGCTTGTACTTGAATTAAATATGAGTAAGGTCCCTGTTTTCATTTAGCTCATTATGTGAAGTTCTAAACGTTTAGTATAGGTACATAGAACGTTTAGTATAGGAATGTCATTAGAAGAATCTGAGCAACCTTCGGCTACGAAGACGCAACAACAATGATGATGATAGGTACATACCTCTCTCAGACAGTCTAGTCTAGTCCTTATTTAGACTGCGGGGGTAAAGGGACTTTTCAGTCTCATCCCAGCAGTATAAATGAGGTATATTCCATTCTAGTCATTAATGAATGCCGCTCTCACAGTCTAGGATTTCATTGAACCCATCATCATTATCAAGTACATATTTGGCAATGTGGTTATACGATGAGCCCAGGTATGGTGTTATGTATAATTATAGTATGCTGGATTCGTATACTGCATCATGCCAGATAATGACAATATGGGCTCGTCTGTACAGGGTGTTTAGAAAGTCGTGTGTACAGAGTATCACACGTTTTTAGTGCTCATATTGTTCATCAGGCAGTATCGTGCATTTCAAATCTCCTGTACATATTTCACTAATGACTGATATAAGATACCTATGTATAACTAATTGCTGAATGTGTAAATCTCCTGTATTGTGTTCAGTGATTTTTGAACTTTATTCTTTACAACAGAACTGTACCTACATATGGTGTTGGTACAGGGGCTGACAACCTTGTAAGATTAATAAAGGTTTATGACTCTAATGAACTTAACATAATTTAAATAGAC
>NW_007402433.1:0-775 GCF_000475195.1 Diaphorina citri | reverse complement strand
GAAAAAAAAAAAAAAAAAAAAAAAAAAAAAAAAAAAAAAAAAACTAGTTCTTAATGAATCACGAAATGCACCCAGTTATAGAATACAATATATCCTGTTCATACTGTCATAATGAGACTGAAAAGTCCCTTTACACCCACAGTCTAAACAAGGTCTTATGTATGTATTTGGTACAAAATAGATGCAAATTTTATAAAATACTAGCCAAAATTCTTAAGGCATGGCCGTTCATGTCACTCATTCATTTAGTGGTCTTGCCAAGTAGCTTAACAAAAACGAACCGGAAAATAGCCTATAACCTTCACGGGAGTGTAAGCAATAAGTTGACAAAGTTTCATAGCAATTGGATGAGTGGTTTGGCCAGGCATAAAGTTCAAACAAACACACACACACACACACACAAATATTCATTTTTATATATTAGATTACACAGATACAGAAAAAAAGCCCTTAATTTTATTTGGTTCCTTCCTAATCCCACTAACAAATCTTTTTTCTCAATTTCTTTCAGGGAATTGAACTGTACTTCTTCTCAAGAGAGTGACATAATTCAAACAAGACAAAGGAAGAGAGTTGTTCGCATTCTCTCTTCAAGTGAAGATGAGGCTGAACCTGACCGAAAGAAGCAGTGCATTGACCAAGACAAAGATCACAATCAAGAGACTGAGTTTGAAAGCAACACCAAAGAAAGAAGTCCAAGAAAAGAGACTGAGATCAGTGTTAGTAAATATGTTCAGGAGGATGAAAATGTCATTGTAACAGGTAAGCTTTATTA
>NW_007402432.1:0-775 GCF_000475195.1 Diaphorina citri | reverse complement strand
AACCGCGGATCCCGCGAGCAAACCGCAAATACCGTGAACAAATCGCGAAACAAAACAATACCGTTATTTTAGAGGGTAGGTACTCTCATTTAAAGGGATTTTCGGAAATTTTGGACAGAAAATGAAATAACCTTTCTCGACAAACCATGTCTTGAAATATCCACGTTCGACTGTACCTATTCCAAACCCCCCTTCTGCGTAAACTCTCTTACCCCCCTCTTACTAATATTCCTTACCCTCCTTCTCTAATATGTTACGTGTGCTTTATGTCTTCCTATATTTATATCTACCGATGATCAGTGGCTATAAGTTGAACCCTCCTTGTGCAAAGGTATGGAGACACCAGTGGCGTATGTTTTAGTGGGTAAAGGGACTCCAATGAAAAGTGGTTAAAAAATGGATTGCAAGTCCCTTTCCGAGAATACAAGAATACGGTATAGGATACACCTTGTTTAAACTAAGGAATGCCAGCCAATAGAGCGGCTAAAAGTTAATTGACCGACCTTATCTTATAACTAAAGTTAACTTTAAATGAAATTACCATCTCTTTTCCGAAAATTAAGTAGGTAGAAAGTTTTATCCCAAGCTCTCAAGTTCTTTATTCAATAGTGAATGGCCAGGCTGCCCTTAGTCATTGATATTCAGAAGGAAAAATAGAAAGTTAGAAGTAAAATGAAAAGTTTAAATGAAAATACAGAAAGAAGTACGAGTAGAGGGCCATGATAACTTGGAGGAAAAGAAAAGGAGGAATTTTATGCAAATTTAATTTGTTTAT
>NW_007402431.1:10033-10578 GCF_000475195.1 Diaphorina citri | reverse complement strand
GCAAGTCTAGACCTTTGGATATACAGGCATTCTAGTGAATTAGAAGATATCGAATTTTAAATAAGTATTTAATCTATCTCTTTACCTGGTAGTCTGGTTTTTCCTAATATGTACCATTGTACCTACCCATACTTCAATTAACCTGTCCTCTGTGTAAGAGTTGGTGATGGTTAAAACAAGGAATCATTGTACTATATAGTTATTATGGGCGATATTCCTTTGTCTTGGATTGTTCAAGAAACATTTCAAGACTGAACATTGAATTGCATTAGAAACTATTTCACATAAATCCTCTGTGATGCACTTTTTTGGTCGTGATACAAAATGTCCTCTGAATATAATAACCATCGAAAACTTTTTCAGAATAGGGAAGCCATATCCAAACACTGCAATAGCTGAACTATCCTTTAAAGTTGTTTAAAGAGAGCCCTTTTATTTTTTAAGATAGTTAATTGGCTAATCCAGCCTACTTGATTATTTATTGCAGTCCCAAAATTGTAGTTTAAGTCCTTTGGCTAAGGTTAAGGGTCTTAAATCAACCATAA
>NW_007402431.1:0-5705 GCF_000475195.1 Diaphorina citri | reverse complement strand
TATCGTCAGGACTCCACTGTTTTAAAAATACTTTCCTACGGAACGGGAACTAAATAGATCTGTGTTAAACAAAACCATAAGTTGCTACATGGTATATAATTTTTTATAGACATATTATGTATGGATGTAACTGTTGAATGACGATGTTAGATTTGATATCGGAGAACACTTTATAAATTTATGATAGTCTTACAATCTATTATATGAATGACTGTGTCACGGGGACTCTACACCCTGACGGAAGGAGGACTCAATATGAATTGAGAGAATAGTTTAAAAGTTCCTGTTGTTATAAAAAAATTGGATTAATGTGGTTAAATAAAAGTACAATCAACATACTGAACTTTTAGGGACTTTGGAATAACTACTTCTCTAATCCAGAAAAGTTTTCGGAAAAAAGAAGAGATAAGATGAAATAATTACTTAATTATTTCCGGTGTCTCATAAGGTTAAAAAGAGAGATTCGTCACATTACTGAATTCGTCTGTGAATGGTTCGTCACTTCACTTTTGCCACAAGAAACAGAAATAAAGTACATATCGTCCTTTAAACCTCGGAATAGAACTTCTAATGGAATGTGGACAAATTGACTTCGATTTTTGAAAGACTTTAGAACTTAAATGGTTAAGAAAAATGCTGACCCCGTCTGAACATGGGAAAAGATAAAGGAGGAGGAGAAGAAGACTGAAGACCATACAAAATTTATTTTATACCTATGAAATTTTATCAAAAGATGAATCATCTGTTCTTTCCAGTAATATGATCACTAAGTGAAATAAAAAGATGTCTTTGTGGGCTATCAATGTTTAACATATTATAGAACTTGTGCATTAATTAATGACCATTTGATTGGAGAGGAACACGAGATTTTTTAATAATAATAACAATTGAAGGAAAAAAAAATCTTCTAAGCACTCAGTTTTACTTCAAAAGCTCAGATACAGTATTCATGTTCTAGGTGGTTTGAAGAAAATAGTAAGTGTTCATAAATTTGTGGACACCCAGTAAGTTGTTCACATTTATATTGAGATTATTATTATTATAATGCACTGTCTGGTTTTTCTTTTTCCAGGAATTTAAATATACTGGCTGTCCCAAAAATGCTGAAGAAAAGCTGATACTTTCAACTGTATCATTTTCTTTGTTGGCTTTACATTGATTATTTGGGTGACAATCAACCATATCAAATGCATCAGCCTTCCAGTTTACCATACCATTATGGTGCTTCCACCAATCCCAATGCACTACCTACAAATAACTTGCAAGCTAAAAATTTACCTCAGTTCAATCCGGTGGAAGTTAAACAAAATATGGTAAATGGTGAACAACACATGGATAATATCAACTTGAGTTACAATAATAAATCAACCAGTGACCCCCAGAATCCCCCTTCCAATACAAATGTTGTTAGTTCAATATCTAGTGACAATAAATATGCATCCACTTTTACTAATCAACCTTTCAATGGTGGATATCAACAGAACAGTGCTTTCACATCTGTGACATCTAGTTCTAACTACAGCCAAAGTTCACAGGTGACTCCAACAAGCAGTGTAGAAACATCTTCAGCAAATAATGTTATACAGCCATCAGTAGGTACTGAGAGTACTCTAACTACTCAAGCTACACCTGTGACCAATATGTCTAACCAAAATATTAACCAACAACCTCAGACCACATCATTTAGTAGTGTTGGAAAACCCTACTTGACTACCAATGGTAATCAAACTTTGTCAGAAAATCTGAAGACACAACCAGTTGCTAGTGTTGGTAATTTTGTTCAACCTGTACAACAAACTTCAGGAATGCTCAATAAAGCTTATCAGGCACCTATGTCAACTTACCAGCAGAATCCTCCCTCCAGAGCTAACATACAGGAGGTGTCTTCTGCTGATAAGAGTTCATTTCAGTTAACATCTCCTTATAATGCACAGTCATCTATGTCAAGTGCTTATTCACAACAAAACCTTGCAACTTCAAATCCTTCAATGCAGCCCCTGGTCTCAAACAAGCAAGGTCCTAATAGTTATGGTTCAGCAAGTAATGTGATGCAGGTCCCACTAATTGCAAGTAATCCTTCTCAGCCATCTGGAGCAGCACCACCAATATCTGGTTTACAACCTCAAGTGCCAGTCAGCAATAGTTCTTTACAGACACCTTTGGGAAGCTCGAATATGATGAGGCCTCCTCTAGTAACAAATAGGTTTCAAGCCCCTGGAGCAACCATTAACTCTCTGTCAACACCAGTCCCTCAACAATTTCAAAGACCACAGCAACAGAATGCAAATCACTCTCAACAGACATTTAGAATGCCACCAAACACTTATAGTCAATCCTCCAAGACTGCCCCATTCAACAATGGACTAACACCTCTAACCAATGCTTCATTATATCAACAACAACAACAACAACAACAACAACAACAACAACAACAACAACCGATTCCAAACATTCCTCCTCTACCCAACAGTCAACAAAACTCCAGTAACTTTCAGCCGTCCAACAACCTTTACAATAACATTCAAGTGCCTCCTAGAGCTCAACCTGGAAATTACCCTAGTGTACCAGCCGGATACCCAAGCTTGAATCAAGCAGGTTATCAACAACAGCAACAACAACAACAACAACAACAACAACAACAACAAACTCTTAATTCTCAATTTTCAAATCTGAGTGTAAATCAAGGTATGAACAAAATGTGGGGTTATGAGCCCCACGATTTGCTGAACACAAGAGACATCTTGCCTGCTACCAAGGTAGAACCTCCTCCAATAAGATTACCTCAGAACCTCCCTGAGAGTATGAATTGTAGTCGTGATCTATTCCGTTGTACTCTGACCAAAATACCAGAAACTAAATCACTACTAGATAAATCAAGACTACCTCTGGGCCTCCTTATTCATCCATTCAAAGATATCAACAACTTGAAAGTCATTAAGAATACTATTGTGAGATGCAGACAGTGTAGAACTTATATTAACCCTTTTGTTCAGTTCCTGGATAGTAAACAATGGAAATGTAACATTTGTTTCCGTACAAATGAAGTTCATGAACAGTTTCTATATGACCGGAACACAGAAATGTTCGGAGATCCTTACAGAAGGCCTGAAATTCAAAGTGCTACTGTGGAATACTTGGCTACAGCCGACTACACAGTACGAGATCCACCGCAGCCTGCAATGTATCTGTTCTTATTAGATGTGTCTCAGATAGCAGCTCAGTCTGGTTACTTGTACACTGTGTGTGAAGTGCTATTGAACCAACTGAAATCTATGCCTGGAGATCGGAGGACATCCATAGCTATAATCACCTATGATTCAGCAGTTCATTTCTACAGCTTGGCAGAAGGCCAAACACAACCTTCCCAAATGATTCTAACCGACATTGATGATATATTCCTGCCTAGTCCTGAAAACATTTTGGTAAATCTGAGTGAGTGCTATGACATGATAGTGGATTTATTGAAACAATTACCTGGGAAATTCAAAGATTCTCTTGATAGTGGTAGTGCTTTGGGACCCGCACTTCAAGCAGCATTCAAGTTGTTACAACCCACAGGAGGTAGAATAACCATATTCCAAACTTGTTTACCTAACAGAGGACCAGGGGCACTTCAGTCTCGTGAGAATCCAAATCAAAGAAGTAATGATGACCCTCCACACATGAATCCAGCCACTGACTTTTATAAGAAAATAGCACTGGAATGTACGTCATTCTACATTGCTGTGGATTTATTCATTTTGAATAGTCAGTATGTCGACTTGGCAACTCTTTCAGGTGTATCCAAGTTCTCAAGTGGTTGTATTCATCACATCCCACTGTACTCTGGTAAAAACATGAGTCACGTATATCAACTAGACCGAATGTTCTCTAGATATCTGACCAGAAAGATAGGCTTTGAATCTGTGATGAGGATTCGATGCACGAAGGGTATGAGTATTCACACATTCCATGGAAATTTCTTTGTGAGATCTACAGATCTTCTTGCACTTCCTAATGTTAACCCAGATGCTGGCTATGGGATTCAAATTTCTATTGATGAGAACTTGACTCACATTCAGTACGCGTGTTTCCAAGTAGCTGTGTTATACACATCAAGTAAAGGTGATAGACGCATCAGAGTTCACACCCTGTGTCTGCCTGTCGTTAGTAACATCAATGATGTGTTGGTGGGAGCAGATCAAGCATGTATTGCAGGCTTGCTGGCTAAGATGGCAGTGGACAGAAGTTTACAACATTCACTATCTGATGCTAGAGAAGCTTTCCTCAATGTGGTGTGTGATGTGTTATCCACGTACAAGATGACTCAGGCAGGTCACTTGACTGGATCCCTACTAGCACCATCCTCATTGAAGGTGTTACCTCTTTATGTTCTGGCGCTACTCAAACATCCTGCATTCAGAATTGGGCAGAGTACAAGACTTGATGATCGCTTGTTTGCCATGACTGAGATGAAATGTCTACCTCTCAATAGTCTCATGTTGAGTATCTACCCAGAACTTTATCCAATCCACACGTTGGATCAAGATCCCACCATAGAGTGGAATGAGCTTCAAGTACCAATACCTAGGATTTTGCAGCTATCAGCTGAACGGTTACAAGCAACAGGTACCTATCTATTGAATATGCCGGACCTTATCATCATCTTAGTAAGACATGGTACTTCCCCTGCTATCTGTAGTGGACTGTTTGGTTTCCAATCTGTGGCTCAGATGCCGGAAACTTTGTTTGAACTACCACAGTTGGAAACGCAACTCTCACTGAAACTTAATTCGTTCATTAGTTATTTGAATGATGACAAGGCCTATGTGAGTCCGGTCAAAGTTATTAAAGATTCGAGCCCTGATAGGATGGAATTCTATGATAAGTTAATTGAAGATAAGAACGCAGGTGGTATGGCATATTATGAGTTCTTACTGAGAATTCGAGAGCAAGTCTAGACCTTTGGATATACAGGCATTCTAGTGAATTAGAAGATATCGAATTTTAAATAAGTATTTAATCTATCCCTTTACCTGGTAGTCTGGTTTTTCCTAATACCTATAGGTACCCATACTTCAATTAACCTGTCCTCTGTGTAAGAGTTGGTGATGGTTAAAACAAGGAATCATTGTACTATATAGTTGTTATGGGCGATATTCCTTTGTCTTGGATTGTTCAAGAAATCAAAACATTGAACTGCATTAGAAACTATTTCACATAAATCCTCTGTGATGCACTTTTTTGGTCGTGATACAAAATGTCCTCTGAATATAATAACCATCGAAAACTTTTTCAGAATAGGGAAGCCATATCCAAACACTGCAATAGCTGAACTATCCTTTAAAGTTGTTTAAAGAGAGCCCTTTTATTTTTTAAGATAGTTAATTGGCTGATCCAGCCTACTTGATTTATTTCAGTCCCAAAATTGTAGTTAAGTCCTTTGGCTAAGGTTAAGGGTCTTAAATCAACCATAACAAACACATCAAGAAACGTCGTGCGAAGTCTTGCATTTAGCTAGAAAAAAATGACTGGTTGATAGTCTCGTGTGGTGCTGCTGAATCCACGTTCTTAGAACGGAGGAGCTGGTTGAGTAACACAAAGTAGTTTCCCCGTGTAGGTGAAAGAACTTACATATTTCACTTACTTTTTTTTATTGTCCTTTCCTTGAGTCGGTACAGATATCCTATTCCCTCAATTAGGTATAATAATTTCTATTTATGTTT
>NW_007402430.1:0-775 GCF_000475195.1 Diaphorina citri | reverse complement strand
AGGAGCTTGCTAACTCCAGATGGAATTCCAGAACTCAATTGAAGAGGACCCCTACAGGGTAGGGTGCCTTATCGATATTAAAACCCAATATTCAAATGTCCTCAAGAATGGATTCACATATTTGCCAAAAGTGTCAATTTTCTAAAAAAAAACTAAAGTTCTACATCATTCGATGAACAACTCTGTATCACAATATTCAGAACACAAAAATATTGATTCGAATCTGCGAGTATCATCAACTGTGTTGTGTTAATTGGGATGATGTTTCCATCAAATAGAAATAGCTTCAGTCTATCCATGTCTGATGGTGATTCATTTGATATTGAAACTCTATTGCTATTGTGAATGCCTAATTGATCATTCCATATTCTTTCATCATTGTTTTTATTTTGGGTAGTAATCTTGTGGGGAGAATCTTCATCGATAATTGCGAGTAGGTTGTTTCTTGTTGTAGAGGTTGCATTGTTTAAAATGTTAAGATGATTCGATATGGCGTATTTTCTAGATAAGTTACTGTAACTTTATATGGAGAACTCTTCTTGTGGTGGATTTCATATCGCACTTTGTACAATAAAATTCATAATTTCTTTAAAAGTTACTGGAACACTGAAATCCCCAACTCAGCTCATAATTAGGTATCGTCCCTGACTTGAACTGAAACAGAAAAAGCACATTTTTTATGATTAGTGACCAAAATGACTCTTATGATAATGCAGCAAATGAATAACAAACACAGAGAAAAAAATGTCGGAAAATCTGTCTTTTATGAAATATT
>NW_007402429.1:0-775 GCF_000475195.1 Diaphorina citri | reverse complement strand
ACTTGGCTAGGAGAGGTCCAGCCCACGAGATCTGAGCCAGTGGGTTTCAAACAGAGGCGCAACTCTCGAGAGGAAAACGTCTTTGGCGAAAAAGGGCCCAAATTTGATTGACATAAAACGGCTTAATTTTGACTGGCGAAAAACGGCCCAGATTTTAGAGCCATTGAAGACACTATATTGAGCGCCAGAAAAAGAGAAACTTCCAGTCTGTACTTCAAGTAACAGGACACTTCACTACCGTGAGCGACCTATTATTTTCTGATATTCCTTCTTGCAAAGAAAAAGGTCTGCTAATATTGGCCACCAAGGGCCCATCAGGATATGCTGTGGGCCCCAGTTTGAGTACCGCTATCCCTTAGAGGAGAGAACTTATTGTTGTGGTCACGCTTCATATACTCCCTCCTCTGGTAGGAGAGTTTCCAATTCGACATAGGTGTACTTGTGGCTTTCACAAGATTTCCCGTCTAAAATCTAAAGTACTTTCCTGATTTAAAATGTTGATTTGTAGTTTGATACACATTTGCGTGTCTTTTAAAATGGCTGATGATGATGATGATGATGAGTGATTTTTCTCTGGAGAAATGCGATAAAATCTAAAGTACTTTCCTGATTTAAAATGTTGATTTGTAGTTTGATACACATTTGCGTGTCTTTTAAAATGGCTGATGATGATGAGTGATTTTTCTCTGGAGAAATACGACGCCTATCCAGGTATGATTGTAGGATTTTTAGGGGTCTCTACCAGTTCGAGGTTTCGAAGTAGAATCCCCTTGTC
>NW_007402428.1:0-775 GCF_000475195.1 Diaphorina citri | reverse complement strand
ATCAAGCATGAAGGGAAATAAAGATGAACTTTCATATTTTGAACCAATCGACGGACTTTGTGCGATGACTTCAGCTCCGTAAATGTCTGAGAGATGAAGATTACGAAAAGGGTAGACGTAGACCCTCCTAAAGTCTCTAAAGGTAGAAACACTACTATCACGTCACGTGAGCTCATGGGGAGTCCAGAAAGATGTGGTTCAAAGTTCTCCCATAAGATAGTAACGTAATTTCGTTCTCGATAGCTACACTGCCCTCACGTCAAAATGCAGCCTGTGAATTCTCTACACTCAAAAATGACCGTGATTCTGGAAATGAATGCAATAATGAAATAATCTCATACTCCGTCTGGGAGCAATACAGCATAAGGTATGGTGCCAACTTAGAAAGCACCAGGGGGGCAAACAGCACACGAGGATTTGGAAAAGAAAAATGGAAGGTGTCATCCTTTATCTGAAAAACAAAAACTCCGAAGTGCCAGCTGGAGCACACACAATTTTCCGCTGAAAAAAGGGAGCCCGGATTTTAGATACATGAAAGTACACAAACACCATTTCTCTTTCAATTCGCACAGTTTAATCCAGTTAGGTATACAGTTTTTTGCTCTTCGAAGAAAAAAGTCACACTTGAATAAATGTAAAATGTAACACAAAATACGTAAAGTTCACATTTCATACTCTACAAACAGAAGTCAGTGTTTGGATTTTTTTCCCATGGCGACTTCAGTTCAGAGGCAGGTATGCTGAAAAATCTCAAAAAAAAGTTGAATGTATTATG
>NW_007402426.1:0-775 GCF_000475195.1 Diaphorina citri | reverse complement strand
TTTTGGGTTTTCAAGGTTCGCGAATTTGAGAACCGATGATTCAAATAATGCAAAATCGCATCCAAGGAAATAATATGTAGGTAATAAGTAATTAGTTAGGTGGCACCTGGTCAATAACGTAATATTTGTGTCGAGTTTTATACGTAGGTAGTAGGTACTCACTCCTCACTTATAGACTTCGAAAAATACACCGAGAAAAAAAGTAGGGTGCCGGCAACCCAATCGGGTGACTGGGTTCCGGCACCCTAATATTGAACTCTATATCGGGAAGCTGGACACTATAATATAGCATTCCAACAGCCTAAATCAGGGGAAGTGAGAGCTTTCCGAAAATCTGAAATCTGCGAAAACGGTGGATTTTTTTTGTTTTTTTTTTTTTTTTTTTTTTTTTTTTTTATTTTTAAATTTTTGGGAATTTTTTTGTGTCCCCCTGTCCCCTTTTTTTTTTTTTTTTTTTTTTTTTTTTTTTAGGTCTCAATGATCCCGGTTTGACTGTAACAAAGGAGGGTTGGATTTAGAGGTGAAATATTAATGTTGGGTAGGAGAGAAGAAGGAGGAGGAAGAAGAAGAATGGGAGAGAATACTAGAAGGGGGGGGATGGAATACAGAAGCATGTGATTTTATAGGTAGCTATTCTGCGGTCCCACATTTGTTTTAGTGTTGAAATGATCCCGAAAAAAGGTATATGGGGTGTGAAAAATGCTCTATTTATTATTATTATTATTTTAGGGACGACAGCTACCTACCTCTACCCATCTAGATACAAGCAGAAATT
>NW_007402425.1:0-775 GCF_000475195.1 Diaphorina citri | reverse complement strand
TTTCCCCCCCCCCCCCCTTGAATAGGATACCGTTTTGCTGAAGAGTTGTGCTGTTTTCCAAAGCACCCTTTGAACAATACCCTACCATCAGCGTGTGAGAATATTTCAAATTCTTGTCACTTTCAGCCTTTGACTTAAAACCATCTTATTATGGGAACTTTTTTTCTCTGCTGGGTTAAGAATAAAAAGATTAGCAGGACTTTTTCTTTCTGTTCACAATTATTTAAATTATTAAAATCCACAATGTTCCTCTCTTGGGGCTTTCTTTATTTTGCTATTGCTAATCTTTAGAGTTTCTTTTTTTCGGGTATACCTAAAAAACTGATTACACAAAATTCAACTGATTGGCCATAAGGAGTGCGAAAATTAGCTGACTGACCAGAAAGCTATATGCAAAACGGCAGTTTACATCGTTTGGCGAAAGAAAAATTCGGAAAAGTCGTACCATTTTCCAGTAGTACAGGAAAAACCACTTTCGGGATCACAAAATTCAACTGATTGGCCATAAGGAGTGCGAAAATTAGCTGACTGACCAGAAAGCTATATGCAAAACGGCAGTTTACATCGTTTGGCGAAAGAAAAATTCGGAAAAGTCGTACCATTTCCCAGTAGTACAGGAAAAACAACTTTCGGGATCATAAAACTCAACTGATTGGCAATAAGGAGTACGAAAATTAGCTGATGACTGACCCCAAGGCAATATGCAAAACGGCGGTTTACATCGTTTGGCGAAAGAAAAATTCGGAAAAGTCGTGGTACGTTTTGCATATTGCCT
>NW_007402424.1:0-775 GCF_000475195.1 Diaphorina citri | reverse complement strand
TCTCTCTCTCTCTCTCTCTCTTTCTCTCTCTGTCCTTTGAAGGAAATACTCCTTTCTCTATCTATAGGTATTTCTGACTCTCAAACTGTTATAATGGCCTAAGCTGCCAGTCTAATCCGTTTTTAAAAAAGCTATTTTGAACCTTTTCTGAATTTTAGGTAAAAAAAATGGGAAAAAATCGAAAAAATACCTACCTAAAAATAGAATAAGTACCTATGTAGGTATATATTCCTACAGCTATTAAATGGACACGTGGACACCTACACAAAACATCCGCCTTTTATCCAAGCCTATAAATTCCATTCTTCCCGATGTAGGTAGTAGGTACGTAGTTCAATCCAGCAAATTGAAAATCTATCTAGGTATTAATCGTAATCTATCTTCTTAAATATGTATCTTTTCGGGGTGCACTCAGCCTCGTAAGGACAATTGAGTAGCGACTTTAATCGAGTAGCGACAAGAGGCGACATTACCAGTGTAAAAAGATTATTGAAAGATGGAGATTTATTGTAAAGGATGCCCTTAAGTAATGCTGTGATATCCACAAAAAGTTGTGAAAAAGGCTCTGCTTTAACGCAAATAAATTCACGATATCTTTTTACCGAGGTAATCTATCTCTCTACATACACAGCTAACTATTTTCCTATCTATTTACCTACCGCGGTATAATACGGGCAGCAAACTAGATAAAGGTCGCGACTATAGTGTGTCCAGATCAATGTGACAGCAAAAAAATAGGCATTGTTGCCAAACATGTCACATGTGCAATGGTAGA
>NW_007402423.1:8844-10729 GCF_000475195.1 Diaphorina citri | reverse complement strand
TCTTCCTATTCGAATCCCATCCCTGCCAATTCTTCTGCCTCGTACATGATCCCTCAGTCAATGTCCGAGCCAGTGTATGCGTCTCCGCCACAAAGTGAGTTCCCACTTTTTAATTATTATTTTAAATGGATTTAACGTCACTGATAAGTTCCTTCTTTTTTTTCTCTTTACAGAATATGGAGTACACTTAATTAAACATAAAGTAAACAGGGGCAGCATTTCGAAATTTATAGAGTCAATAGAACTAGTTACAGAATATGGAGTACACTTAATTAAACATAAAGTAAACAGGGGCAGCATTTCGAAATTTATAGAGTCAATAGAACTAGTAAAAAAAAGGCTTGTAGTAATGTGGTGGTATCCCCAGAATTTGTGAAGAGGCTCTCAGCTTAATCACAAATAATTACTTAGATTATTAGTACTTATAAGGGGGGAGGGGGGAGAGATATTCAATATAATTATGTATTTGGAATCTAAAAAAGGTAGTAAACTTTAGCCTATTAAGGTGTTTTTCAGTTACTTGCTGTTCACATTTCCTTAACTACATACAAACCCAGAATGTCCGGCGTCTGATGGCAAACCAAATCTTAATGATGTCCACATAATCAACCTATCATTTGTCAGTGATGTTCAAGTGAAGAAAGAAGTAAATACTCTCAATGAAACTTCTCCACCTTCTCTCAATTTAGCTAGGGTAAGTATGAGAGAGTATCAATTCAGTGGTTAATGTGGTTGTAATCTAAAGCTTAAGGTGCCGTCTGAATGAAAAAAAAAAAATATGTGGACTTAGCTGTTTTCATAATTCAGGTCAGGAAGATTCTGTAATGAAAATAGAAAGTAAAAATGACAAATCAAAATTTATAAATGGATTTCTGCAGACAACATTTTCTGATTTTGATCCAATTGACCTTAAGACTATGTGCTGGAACTAGAACCACCATTTTATTTATTTATTATTTTTATTAATTTTAATTTCCCTATTGCTTCTTCCACCTTGTTGGTGCAGTGGGTACTGGTGGTCTGTGGGGTTAGGTCAATTAGTTCAGTTCGAGTGTGTTTTTCTTTGTCTAACTGTCGATTTATATACGTGGATACTTTTCCCTGACTACATAAATGCTGAAGATTAGTTTAATCTGTATTTTTAAGTCAGGGCTAGCGTGACGACGCGCGGCTGGGAGTTTACTGGTCGAACATAAGACTTAAACTATTTCAAAGAATGGTAAAAAAGACTTGTTACTATTTGAATGATAGACTCAAACTGGAAAACTGTAACGAAGTGAACCCCATTCTCCGAATTATAGTCTGAAGTTTAAGTTTATAGTTAAGTAGAAAGGGAAAGGTTTTGTATAGTCCGTTGCTTTTGTTTCCCTTCCTGAACTCATTGACCCGTCGCTGGAACTCGACTCTAACGTGAGTCTAAAAATTTTGTTAGAATAGTAATAAAAAAAAATAATATAATAATAAAAAGAAGAAATAATTTTACGTGACTAGTCTATAGATTCAAAGGATTTCGTTGCAATTTGTGTCTCCTCCAGACAGGTAGTTTTAAAACTTCTGTCCCGAAAAGAACTTATAATGAAAAGGTGATTCATGGATAAGAAGTCCAATTTTTATTAAACTTATTTAGTGTTACTGAATGCAAAAACACTATCTCTTTTTATTGACAACCGGAAGACCTCTCTGTGGTCGACGGTCCCGTGACTGATTAGAAAAGAAAAGAAGATAACTTAAGAATTCAGAACAAACATAGACTTTTAAATTTTTTTTTTTTTTTTTTATTTTTATATTTATCTATTATTATTTTGTTAATTCTTTGATTACGTTTATTGTTAGGGGTCTTGTTGTAAATAAAATAAGTATACAACATAGAGTAATGAAAAATTTG
>NW_007402423.1:0-828 GCF_000475195.1 Diaphorina citri | reverse complement strand
TTGCTGTCTACCTTTCTTAACTCATCAAAACCAGGGAATGGTCGGGGTCTGATGGGCCAAAACAATCTTAATGGATTTCCACACAACACTATCATTTGCCCAGTGATGTTAAGTGAAGAAGAGTAAATTACTTCCTCCAATGAATCTCCCACCTTTTCAATTGTACTAGAGTATAGTTGAGAGAGTATCAATTCCCCAACGTGGTTATGTGGTTGAATCTAAGTTTTAGGTTGCTGTCTGAATGAAAAAAAAAAACTATGTGGAGCTGTTTTTATAATTCAGGTCAGGGAAGATCTGTATGGAAATAGGAAAAGTACAAATGGACACACTCAAAATTTTAACTGGATCTTGTGTCAGACAAATTTTCTGATTTTGGTCCCATTGGACTTTGATATTGCGCTGGGGATAGGAACCACATTTTTATTTATTTATTTTTTTATTTTAATTTCCTGATGCTTCTTCCACTTATTGGGTTTAAAAAGTAATGAGATACAACATATGAATAAAATAAATGTTGTTCTGGGGATTGTTATTTGCATTAGTTTCTTAATTGTTTTATTATTATCTATTTATATTTTTATTTTTTTTTTTTTTTTTTAAATTTTCAGATACAAACAAGACTTAAGAATTCAATAGAAGAAAAGAAAAGATTAGTCAGTGCCCTGGCAGCTGGTGTCTCTCCAGAAGGCCAACAGTTATTTTTCTCTATCACAAAAACGTAAGTCATTGTGATTTATTCAAATTATTTTTAACCTGAAGAATAGGTACTTAGTGGAAAAGTAATATTCAAGAAAAGCCCTGTCTTCAAAATTTTGATGGACAGACCTC
>NW_007402422.1:0-775 GCF_000475195.1 Diaphorina citri | reverse complement strand
AATATTTCTTTTCCTACTAAACCAAGGAAGAGAGGGGTAAACTGTGTCCAGGTCGGGGTAAATATGCCCATGTCGGGGTTACTTGAACGGTTTTCTCTTCCTGCGTCCTTTCACCCCTGGTCTGTCCGATTTGAACTGCCCCATATCCCGATGTCTCTCTCTTCTCCATCTCTCTTCATCACTATCTTCATCCTCCTCGTAAGAGTGAGAGGGAGAGTGTCGGCTAGGTCTGGTCCGAGAGTTATTGCCGTTGGTATTTCGGATTTCGTTATCTGAATATCTGAAACAACAAAATTAGAAACATTGAACCTTCCAGGCATACAAATCAACCGTCCAGACCTTCCAACCATCCTGGACCCAACAGTCTTATGGACCAATCCTGTAGAGGTGGCGCAGGTCCTGGGCCTGGAAACGGAGATGTAGTCGCCAACGCTAACAACAACAACAACATAAATCAAAATCTCCTTTTTTCTAAACCCCCTATTTTCCACAGCTGACTGACTAAAGCTAGAAACACACTACTATCACGTGAAATGACAGTAGTGTGTGTTCTACATTTACATTATGGATGGGTGACCCCATCCGGGAAATCGCTTGCTCCTGGCTTTTCCACTCAGACTGGTGGGTAGCTTGTCAATGGATCATAAATACCCCCGACTGCCCCGTAAAAGTTAAATACAGTGATGTTAAATCCTCTTGAAAAAAAAAAAAACTTCATATTTTACACCCTAAATAAAAAATAGTCAAATATTCAACAGTGCCAACAATATTAATA
>NW_007402421.1:0-775 GCF_000475195.1 Diaphorina citri | reverse complement strand
CACTTTTTTGGAATCAGGGGACCCCAAAACGGATATTTCCACCCATTTCCCGATTTTGAAAATTTGGACCGATTGCAAAAGCATCTCTTCTCTATAAAAAACTGTGCAACGCTACTTTGAACTTGCCAAATGATGAACCTTTTCCAGGCAAAAGATATCGCATGCCCTATGTAATGGTTGCAGATGAAGCTTATCCTTTGATGAGAAATTTGCTACGACCCTACAGTAGACAAGACTTGAATCCTGACAACATGTACTTTAACAAACGCTTATCAAGAGCTAGGAAAACTGTAGAATGTGCATTTGGTATTATGGTAGCTAAATGGGAGATACTCAAACGGCCTATAGCAACAAAAGTTGAACTTGCTGATAGTATTGTCAAATGTATTTGTATTTTACACAATACTATCATTGATAGGGAAGGTATGGATCACAACCTATTGAACTATGACATGCAGCACAATGTTTCATCTTCATCATCTGTTTCTCAATCTTTGCGTGGACGTCAAAATGCAGAGGCAAAACAGATCAGAGAAGCATTCAAAGAATACCTCTGTGAAAATCCTATTGTTGGAGACTAACTTTACTATTTACTAAATTATATTTACTTAATTATCATTCTGGTGGTGGTGTTGTTGTAGTTGTAGCAGCTTCCACATTCCTTGTCATTCAGGTTGCTTGAATGTGGGCAGCTCCAGGAATGACAAAGAAGTCGAATAACAGGAATGACAAAGAAGGTGTCTTATGAAACATTGAAGAATAAATTTATCTAAAA
>NW_007402420.1:0-775 GCF_000475195.1 Diaphorina citri | reverse complement strand
GTGATATACGAGAAGTTGCAGTTCAATGATACGCTCATGCACTTGAGGTGTTCAACCAAAGATAACATCGTAAGTTATAATTCGGGTGTTTCAAAGGCAACGTTATAACCTACCTAAAAACCTACCTAAATATTCAAAATAGTAAGTAATCTAAGTACCTACTTGATAAAAATTAAAATGTACCAAAGAACTCTAAATCTATGTTATAAGTTATAATTCGGGTGTTTCAAAGGCAACGTTATAACCTACCTAAAAACCTACCTAAATATTCAAAATAGTAAGTAATCTAAGTACTTGATAAAAATAAAAATGTACCTAAGGAACTCTAAATCTGTTGGAAGAAACTGAAAACTAACGCAACGGAAGAAATAGGTACTCAACTACTCACTTCATTCCTAGTGAAATCTAGATACACACAACAGATTGAAACAATTAGGTATTTAGGTAATAATGAACATCTCTTGATGAATGATCAATTAAGAAGTACCAATAAATTAATTTTGCTAAGTACCTACTTATATATTTATCAGATTTTTATCCAGGAGCAAACTGAACAAAAAAATGGAAAGTAAAAAAACTTGGAAGCTTATAATGTCTACCTCACTTCAAATTCTATCAAAAGAAATTACTACTCCACACATTCACAGACAGTTCCAATAAAATAATAATAATCAAAATGAGACTGAAATAAAAGGTTTTAAGTATAGTTTAAACGAAGACACAAGAAGACTACCAAATAAATACCCATCAATAAAAATTGTAATAATATTTATTA
>NW_007402419.1:0-775 GCF_000475195.1 Diaphorina citri | reverse complement strand
TTCGACGTGAACATTGGTGACTAAAACTGATGTAAATACAGCTCTGAACTGTCTATCTCTATCCCAGTACTGACATAATACATAAACTTCTCCTCTGACTTCATATAGTATGGATGTATTTCTTCTGTTCTGCATATTGCATAAACAAACAGGTTTATTTTAGGCGCTCATAAGATTTCATTTTCTGAAAAAGATGCTCCATCCCCCATTAATTAATTCATAATTTATTATTTATTAGCCAGTTAACAGTTAAGGCGTTATGGCTGCATTAACCTTTATTGTTCTCCACGTGATGCAAAAAATAACAGGTATGCACAATACCACCAGCTACATATGCACAGTATAAAATTTAACTCCCTGTTTTTATTGCTTTCTGAGTCGGTAGAATAAATTTGAAAATGATGTTTCTGAGAGCAGGGAAAAAAGTTTCATCACATGAAAAAGTGCTTTAGGGAAATATTTAAGCATTTTCATACAGTTAAATGTAAGAAGATTAGCTGCATTTGTTGCTTCCTCATGAAATTTGAAAAAGAACTGGAACAAATCAGCTAAGTGAAGTTCTTACACACAATATCATGAGTTCCCTAGTTCAATCTAAACTGATGGTGGTTTTCAAAATAAATGTTGAATATCCTAACGTCAACAAGCAATCAAACTGAAAACCCTAATACCGAAACAACTTCCCAAGGGGAACTATGTGCTATTCCTGGTACACCTCCTGATTACGTGGGGTAATAATTATGTTCCGCTTATACCTAATTGTGTTAATTCGAAA
>NW_007402418.1:0-775 GCF_000475195.1 Diaphorina citri | reverse complement strand
CGCTCACCAATGAATCTAGTCACGACCTTATATGCAATATATGGAAATTTTTTTCGCGCGAACTTTCATTCATACTGGTACTTAGAAGCCTTCTGTCCAAATGTGACATACATGGTTGGAAAGCTCGTTTTCTCAGCTTTCTAAATAATATACTCTGATCAAAAATTAGGTGTCGGAACACAGTTCAATTCGCTCACCAACGAATCTAGTCACGACCTTATATGCTGTATAGGGAAAAAAAAGTTCGCGCGAACTTTTCATTCATACTGGAGCTTAAAAGCCTTTTGTCCAAATGTGACATACATGGTTGGAAAGCTCATTTTCTCAGCTTTCTAAATAATATACTCTGATCAAAAAGTAGGTGTCGGAACACAGTTTGGTTGGAAAGCTCGTTTTCTCAGCATTCTAAATAATATACTCTGATTAAAAATTAGGTGTCGGAACACAGTTCAATTCGGTCACCAACGATTCTAGTCACGACCTTATATGCAATAATAGGGAAAAAATATCGCGCGAACTTTCATTCATACTGGAGCTTAGAAGCCTTCTGTCCAAATGTGACATACATGGTTAGAAAGCTCATTTTCTCAGCTTTCTAAATAATATACTCTGATTAAAAATTAGGTGTCGGAACACAGTTCGATTCGCTCACCAACGATTCTAGTCACGACCTTATATGCAATATATGGAAATTTTTTTCGCGCGAACTTTCATTCATACTGGTACTTAGAGGCCTTCTGTCCAAATGTGACATACATGGTTGGAAAGCTCGTTT
>NW_007402417.1:0-775 GCF_000475195.1 Diaphorina citri | reverse complement strand
CCGTTCTCTACCTCCCCCTCCCCTCCCCCCATTCCATCTTACGCAGATGAAAACTCTGGATTTTGTGAGATGTAGGATCGGACTTACGGGACAGACATAGTTGAGTAGACAGACATTGTACGTGACAATCTTGTTCAAGAAGAGGAGAAAGAGGAGGAAAGCTAGGGGAAGTGGGAGGAAGAGGAGGAGGAGGATGATAAGGAGGAGGAGGAGGAGGATAAGGAGAAGGATGAGAGGAGAGGGGAAGTAGGCTACCCACACATCTCCAGATTCTATTTTGGTGATTGAGATTGAAATTAAGTTTTCCAACGCGGTGGTTTTGATTGATATGGAATTTTGATCTGGTGGGGACCACAAGAACTCTGATATGGAAATAATCTCAAGACATGGAGGCAGTTGTGCTTATTAGTATTGGTGTGAGCTGCAAAGAAAGATATATATTTTTTCTTACCCCATTGGGAGTCGATCCAGATTTCTCTGGTAAAAGATAGGCCCAGGAGCAAACGCAGTCGAGGCTCACTGTAGAGCAGACATATGTATTAGGGTCCAAAAAGGCCTTTTTTTTTACACAAACCTCGTCTGTAAAGGTTTTCCTTTTTTTCACATCCTTCTTTTAGGCATGGAAAGGAGCATATTCGTTTTTCATAAATATTTCAACATATTTTTTTTCTCGCATTCCAGCTGAAATTCCTCTGAAAACATGTGCATGGTTGAGTTTACTTACAAACAAAAACATTTTGACTACCTATCGATTTTCTTCAGCCTATAAATTTGT
>NW_007402416.1:5033-10449 GCF_000475195.1 Diaphorina citri | reverse complement strand
CGTTGAAAATTTTTGACTTTCCTTATCTCGGACAAACTAGTCAAACTACCAGACTTAAAAATTGTCAAATAAACCCTTTGGTGACCGATGCAAACTGTAGGTTACATCGAGGTTTAGACGTTCTCCATAACAAACGGTCACTAAAGGGTTAAAATTTAGACTGTCAACTTACATGTGCAACGCTAATATTGACAGCGTGTGTAATGTAACTTTTCAGTGTGACTGGCATTTCATGGGGTAGCTCATCCAAACTTTGATAGTAGTCAGGTTCCCAGCCGTAAATCTGGAATAGGTAATATAGGTATTCAAACATACATATCATTGTTATGTCATAGTGTTATATTTAAACAATTTAATCTACTTTTATTTTCAAAAATATATTTACAAATAATGATAACAAGTTATGGAATAATAAAATAAAGTTCAACCAAGGGTGTTTAATGCCTATGGCATTCTCTACTATTTCTTAACCAACCTGTAGTCGTGTGAGTAGCCATTTTCCTTATTTTAAAGGAAAATACAAATTTCAATTCAACAAGTTAAAACTAGGTGGCGTGGTAGCGCTTGTACATAAACGATTTGAAGTTTTCAACATCCAAAATGGAGTCTCCTCAATTCGGAAATTTCCAGGGTTGGAAATTGCAATCTGGAGTTATCTGTACTACGAATAACTCCATACAAGTCCCACAAAGAAAGTACGACCTCATTAAAGAGCATGTCATTGCTCACATACATCACATTCACACGAATATGTGTTGCTGTGGCAATTAATCACGAAATATTATCTAATGTCAAACACTTGCACTAAACAATAGTAATGCACTTGCATTATCCCATATCATGTTTACTAAGTACTCACTCAACTTATTTTATATTTTTTCATCCCTACAGAGATGGCGCGGTAAGACCAAGGTGGAAAAGCATCATTTAAGGGATGTTAGGAATGCAAGAGCTTTGTAAAAATGAAAAGGACCGATCAGTCGACAGTAATAGACCGTGGTTTCAAAGAACAATGAACATGCCCCATTAGGTACAATAGAATCATCGTCCATCTAATTGTGCAAGAGGTAAGACAAACGAGTTTTCGTCAAATAACGTTAAAGAGTTCAGTTAACGGTACGCTAATTTACGGGGCGATAATACCCCAGCAGTTACATTTCCATCTTTTAAAAAAAATTTACCTTGTTTAATTTGATGAACACACAGGGTTTACCGGCAGTGAAGCCATAGTTGAAAGCCTCTGTACATGGGCCCATGTTCTTTTCCAACTCGATTTCGCATATTTTTCCCTGGGGAGGTGGATTGTCATAGTCACACTTCACTTGATTTCCAGGCAATTTCTGAGGGTTTTTGTACACTGGAAATTTCGGCGGAACAGTCAGTTATAAATTTCAAACTGCAATGGTATGAGATTTCACAGTAAATCGAATGAATAATAATTTAATAATTCAACCGAAAATTTGCAAAATTGAACAACTGCAGTTCGGGAAAAAACCGGAAAAATTCAGTTTGTGCAATATTATTGAGCAGCATGTACAATACGTTACCTACCTTCCAGATCGGGAAACAATAGATTACCTTCCAGATAATTATCGATCTCTTTAGTCCACATACTAGCACTCTCAGTGTTGTTGATTTTGTATCGTATGAGAGAGGCAGCTTCAGGATCTGAAGACATTGGTCTGAATCCAAGCCCTGAAAGATAACAAATATTGGTGATTACAAAAAAAAGTTGACAGTCTGTCGACCAGTTTTATCCAGCGCCGCAGGCGAGATTTTTGAAAATTTTGGTCATTCCCTCAACTGAAGTAGGTATTTTTTAGGGCCGGGTCCAGAAAGTCAGTAAATCCGTTTAAGTTTAGTCTCGCTTTAACGAGAGTTAAACTTGAATCGAGGTTAAACTTGTTTTATGGCCCCGGCTATTAGTGTCCTCAAGCGGAAATAACTTAATTGGCTTACTTATATGAAGGTAGCACATTGCATAGTCATTATTTTTTAAGGCGTTCATAAGATTCTGTATAAAAATGTTAGCATGCTTGCGAGTTATGTGTTACTCACCAGGATTTACTCCTATGATGGATTCATCTAGCTGTAACTTAGGATATTCATCTGTGAGGGTAGACATTAGGACGTACATACATATTGCGAACAGACAGGCTAGGATGGAATAGAAGATAACGTAGAAGAGAAATATGCCTCCTGAAATATGAGAAAGTATAGAATTTATTTTTTCATTTCGTGCTTTTCAACACAAGAGGTATAATCGAATAAATAACGGAAAGTCACAAAAGATCTAATCAGGTCGCAGTGGCAGTAAAAGCTGCCTTACTGATGATAGCCATTCTTTGGCCCTACCAATATTGACGGAATTGAACAAAGAAGCGTCTCATCCTTATTTTATTACACAGCCAAAATAAATCGATCTCATTCTCTCGGTTATTTGCTGAACAGTATTTAAATTTAAACTGGTACTTGTCGCGGAGATCTACATTCATAGTTAATGTACATCGCTAACACCAACGTCAGATTTATCTTTTATCTTGGGTTTACCATACTCACTACTTATCCATCTTTATGACATGCTAACTACTCTGATTAAGTGATTACATTGGGAAATGTAGATAACCTAGGCAAATATTGAATACTAAGATAGTAGTATTCTTCTAGCGAGAACAATTTATTAACATATTCTATTAGTTTTTGTTTCCTACGAGGTTTTAGGAATTTAGGGTGTTTCTGAGCCGCAGCATCTTTCGGGAATAGCAACAAACCAACTCATGGCAACTTAAAACTATTAGGTTAAACCATTAGGTACCTATAGCCTAGGTGAGACAGTGGAGATAGCATGTTGAATGCACCAGGTCCTTATGGATCATTGAACTTAAGCAACGTTGAGCGTAGTTGATATACATGCTTAACGTTGTCATCTGGACAATCACTCTTTTGCTGTCTTTTCCCAGTCCAACTCAGCCCGGGCCCGGGTGAGGTTAGTGTTAGTAGGCGGGTAACTTGTACCCAAATGGATGGTAAAACCCCGTCATTAAAAACCTCAACAGTTACAGGGACATAAACCCCTTGAAAAATATAAAACAAAATACCTATAGCATAAAATAATTTCAATATAGTACGAACGGAAGGAAAATAATAAAACCATACAATTTGAACAAATAAAAATATGCTAGGTACCTAATGCCAAAAAAATCAAAGCACTCATTCAAAAAACATAAAAATCTATTTTTAAACTTCATCTTATAGTTTTTTATTCAATTCTGCTACAAAATCGAAATATGTTCAAGCCAGAGGTTAAGCATCGTTGGGTGTAGTGTGTGACTTGATGGGTGACGGGCTGGGCATATTAGTTAAAATGAAGCAAAAAAGGCGAGTTGGCATTAAGTTATTTCTACCGTTATTTCTGTTGCAAGCTTTTACGACTATATTATGAAGATTTGATTACCCTCGCTTTAACAGAGAATTTTAACGTCTTTCCTGGCGTTCCGTACCCAGTACGTCTTCCTCCAAATACTACAGTACCGAAGCAAACCGGCGTGTTGATTTCACAGATTTTTCCATTTATGCTTCTACACTTATTTTTAATGTAAGAAAGTTATCCTAACCAAGGGCTTTTATTATAAAAGAGGTACATTGCTTAATCTCTCTCCCCTCCTGGCCCCGTTTGCGGCGATTTTTATTACATATTATCATCGGACATCCCGTAACATCTAGAATGGTGGTTTCCTGTAATAATGGCGACTTCGTATGAGAAGGTCCCCGCAACTATAGATTGTTATTTTTAGTCTTGTAAACCAACGAGAGTACAAAATTAAGACAGAGTCGACTTTGGGTGTACCCCATCTTACCGTCGGGCAGGCCATTACAGACCCAGCTCGAATAGCCATTCATCCTATTTCCTGTCTACCAAGGCGATTAGGTCGGTTCTAGGCTCTGCACAGAGTAGGCTTAAAGACCATTAAACCGTCATCGTTGAAGTGGCGACTCACAAGGGGGTCGTCGAATTGTTGTAGACCGACTCCGACTATGATAATGTTTTACCACAAGGTGTGAGGTCCAAGCGACTCTCGGTCTCTCGCAGTCGCAAGGACGCGAACCCAAGTGATCCGCTGTTCTCGCCAGGTGACCGGTTACCCAAGCGTTGATTCCTCTTATCTCAAGGAGACTAGCTGCTTTCTGCTATAGAAGGGTGTTGTGATTAAAACTTCCTGTAGACGTACAGGTTTTATTTCTCGTTGTTTTCTCCTGTACATGTCTCCATTTCCATTAGAACAACTATATTAGCGATAGGTCATCATGTTCTCTTACTACCTCGGACTTATTAAGTTCGCTCCTTGTTGTGATGCTCGGTTAAGTTCCACGACTTAAACTTCTCTATTTTGGTCTGTATGTAGCCATTTGGTCTGACAAAATTAAGAGCTATGCGGGATTAGCGTTCGATAAGCCATCGGAATTGAAAAGTAAATGGCAGGCACCGCTGTCAAGACCACTTTTGCAATCTTACCACTGGATGGTTGTTTTACGTCAACCCGCACCTGTTTTTAAAGCGGTAAAAGAAAATTAAAATTTATAATATGTAACGATTTTGTTTTCAAAATTTAGGCTTTACCTTAGACAATTTAGTAAAGGCAAAAATTTAGCATAATTTTCAAAAAAAAACGCTGCTTCACATCCATTACATCCCATGAGTTGAGGGTTTCCCTTATTTTTCCTAAAAGAGGAGCTATTTGTTTTAGCTTAAGTCTGGTGTTGATTCGTTGACAATAACATAACGATATTAAAATGTTCATACATATTATGATCACTCTCACACACTCTCTTTTCTCGCCTCCATACCTCCTCTTTTCCCCCTTCTTTTTGCATTTTATCTAAGCTTTAACCTTGTCGCAGCCAATAGCGTCTACTTTATTCTAGCAGTGGAGATTCTTACACGTTTATTCCAGGTGGCGCCCATGCCACCCTTTATACGGCTTTCCTAAACCCGTTGTCGCGGTTCCCGTCTTAAAGTTGCGAGACGTACATGTTGGAGTTTGGTCCCCCTATATACCTTCCTGAGGGTTTTCAACCCAGCTTCAAATAAGCTAATAGTAAGCAAAGAGTCATATAATAATTCATGCATCGACTCTACTTACACCGCTACAGTTTCACATCTAATCATTAAAAATGTTAAAACTTTAGTCAAGTAACCTTCCATTTTATTCGTTATCCATAATGTTCTAATTCATTTGATTCCACCATCCCGGACTGGCTCTTTTTTACCTAAGCAAATTTTCTTTAAAAAAGGCGCCTAGATGCTTTTAAAAATGTACTTATTACTCGCTCTCCACTTATTTCTCACAGGATATATTTATTCTTTATAAATGGTAAGAAAAGTGAACTCACCTCCCGTGCGGATTATTTGGTATTG
>NW_007402416.1:0-1113 GCF_000475195.1 Diaphorina citri | reverse complement strand
ACCAAGGGTGTTTAATGCCTATGGCATCTCTACTATTTCTTAACCAACCTGTAGTCGTGTGAGTAGCCATTTTCCTTATTTCAAAGGAAAATACAAATTTCAATTCAACAAGTTAAAACTAGGTGGCGTGGTAGTGCTTGTACATAAACGATTTGAAGTTTCAACGTCCAAAATGTACAAGTGGAGTCTCCTCAATTCGGAAATTCCCAGGGTTGGAAATTGCAATCTGGAGTTATCTGTACTACGAATAACTCCATACAAGTCCCACAAAGAAAGTACGACCTCATTAAAGAGCATGTCATTGCTCACATACATCACATTCACACGAATATGTGTTGCTGTGGCAATTAATCACGAAATATTATCTAATGTCAAACACTTGCACTAAACAATAGTAATGCACTTGCATTATCCCATATCATGTTTACTAAGTACTCACTCAACTTATTTTATATTTTTTCATCCCTACAGAGATGGCGCGGTAAGACCAAGGTGGAAAAGCATCATTTAAGGGATGTTAGGAATGCAAGAGCTTTGTAAAAATGAAAAGGACCGATCAGTCGACAGTAATAGACCGTGGTTTCAAAGAACAATGAACATGCCCCATTAGGTACAATAGAATCATCGTCCATCTAATTGTGCAAGAGGTAAGACAAACGAGTTTTCGTCAAATAACGTTAAAGAGTTCAGTTAACGGTACGCTAATTTACGGGGCGATAATACCCCAGCAGTTACATTTCCATCTTTTAAAAAACATTTACCTTGTTTAATTTGATGAACACACAGGGTTTACCGGCAGTGAAGCCATAGTTGAAAGCCTCTGTACATGGGCCCATGTTCTTTTCCAACTCGATTTCGCATATTTTTCCCTGGGGAGGTGGATTGTCATAGTCACACTTCACTTGATTTCCAGGCAATTTCTGAGGGTTTTTGTACACTGGAAATTTTGGCGGAACAGTCAGTTATAAATTTCAAACTGCAATGGTATGAGATTTCACAGTAAATCGAATGAATAATAAACAACTGCAGTTCGGGAAAAAACCGGAAAAATTCAGTTTGTGCAATATTATTGAGCAGCATGTACAATACGTTACCTACCTTCCAGATCGGGAA
>NW_007402415.1:0-775 GCF_000475195.1 Diaphorina citri | reverse complement strand
TTCAGTCTTTATTCAACAAGTGTGAGGAGAGGGGGTGAGGGGGCGCTTAAAAATAATAGCTCATCTGTTCAACAAAAATCCAAAGAGTGGTAGAGTGTATTCTTCTCTAACCGTCTCTGTGATCCCCTCGCTACGAAACCCGGCACAGCTGCACTCTTGAACCTTAAAAACCTTGCCCCTTTCACTGCTCCGGCTTAAAACCTTATCCTTTCGCGACCGGAGGCCTGCAATTAGTGCAAAAAATATTTGTTCCTCTATCAGTCTGTCATATTGCAGTTGTGTGTTGGGTTTATAACGGAGGGGAGTGCCGTTCGAATTCCAGCCACAGCAAAAATAATAAAATTTATATATCTACTCAAGTATGTACCTATTTTCTCTTCAGCGAAAATATATCATCAGATTGTACCTACAACCTGTGTACCTACTCGGTTAGTAATCTCATTCAAAGGTTTGTTGTGTCCTGGTCAAATGTCATTTTTTGCACACGCAAAATGTCATTTTTTGCGAAGGTACTTAAGTAAGTATGTACTTACCTAGAAACTTCGGGAGAAAAATCATAGCTCTATCCTTGACAATGGAAGATGGTTGGGTACCTACATGGAATTAAGTAGGACCTCACCTGTGTATAGGTACCTAGGTAAATAAATCCACTCCTAGAGGTCTCATAAATACATACAAGGAACAGGTGTTCTAGGACTCTAGGTAACAAGAACACAGTATGTCACATGATTCTAAATCTCTATCATTTTTTGTGATAAGTAATTTGTTGGTAGGT
>NW_007402414.1:0-775 GCF_000475195.1 Diaphorina citri | reverse complement strand
TTCCTGTATAGATATAGATAGAAAAAAAGGTTCTAGTCCAGCTTTATTATTATCATCATATATTTTTTTATCCCTAAGGGCAACATATCGTTGGGTAGAGGGAACTGTAACAACGAACACCTTACCGCCCTGAAATTTTGAGAGAATATTTTGTAATGACAAAATAGTATAAAAGCCAGCAGCCATTCCGGAAATGAACCTTACCGCCCCCGGGCAGAAATCGAACCCACGACCTAGCGTTTACAAGGGCCCGTTTCCCACTTGTCGTGAGTTTCATTCTATTTTTTCCGAATGTCCTGTAGTCAATATAATTGAAACAAGTGTCCCCCCTTCAAACTAGGCTCTTGTTTTATTTTTATTCCCCAAATGTTACAAATTATTAATGGTAATATTATTATTATTATTGTTTACATTTTCCTGTCTGCCCCTTTCCGCATATTTGCACCGAAAGCTAAGGTGTTATTCGTGTTACCATGACAACCCGTAGCTTGGGAGGGGGTACGCATATTTGTACAATGTAGCAAGGTACACATACTTATACGTTGTACATACCTTTACGTACCTATTACCTACCTGTAGCAAAGTACACATACCCACTTATACTTACACGCTGAAAATACGAGGGTCGTTTGATAAGTTCGTGGACTCGGATACTTCTTCTTGCTATGAAGCCCAAATCTAGGTGCCATTGGCGCCATTGCAAATAATAATAGTGCTTATTTATACTGCTCGCATAGGACTGAAAAGTCCCTTTACTCCAGCAGTAGGCTACTAC
>NW_007402413.1:0-10770 GCF_000475195.1 Diaphorina citri | reverse complement strand
CTGGTTCTATGTTTAGCTCTAGGAGTCTACGCGTATAAGAAAGCGTATCACCAGTATTGCTACCGATTGCTCAATATAGGGGCCACCAAGAAGAGAAAGCTGAAGAAGCCCAAGATGATGAAGAATGGCGTGAAGCCGACGATAATCGTGTTGCCCTATAACAACGATGTGTATAGGGAGACAGAGTATCATGTCTTACCGGAGAAACTGCTACCTTTGCACCCAATTGAGAATGAAATGCTCAAGCTACATCCGATTCAAACTGATATGTAGCTAACTGACACAAGTGTAGCTCTGAAACTAATGTGTCCAAGTGCCATGTAATTTGCGAGACTATTTCATCATTAATTATTGATGTTTTTGACTATTGGTCTAATAGCGCGGTCATATCAGAGAATATTCTGTGCGAGTATTTGTACCATTGAAATGGTTTACTACGGTCAAATCAGGAGTCAAAGAATGGTTATTTGGAAGCTTATTTGCATGTGGGTTTTCTACATGGTTGTATGAACTTGATTTTAAGCAAGGCCCAATGTCTGAAGCAGAATTCTGTATTAGAGTTGAAAAAGTTCAAGCCTCATATGTATATGAGATACTAGTCTTGGAGTTTTCATATATTCAGGGTTCTCCAGATATTTAGAGTTCTTCAGATATGCAGGGTTCTCCAGATATTCAGGGATTTCTAGATATTCAGTCTCTAGAGTGTCTGCAAGCCATACAAGAGTCGTACTTCCACCTGAGTGAATAATATGAGATTGAAAATGGTTTGCGGACCAATGCCAAAGTCCCCAGATATGCCTCTCAGATACGTCATCAATGGCCTTTGACCTTACCGAAAGCCTGACTTGACCCAAGGAGACCTATCCCCCCACCTACTTAACTACCTTACCTATATTGTAATTTTATTGATCTCATGTAAAATAGTATCCATGTTTTTATCGAATAAAAAAAGTGATTTTTATTTTACCGACTTGATATCGACAGTATTATTATTATTATTATTGGTCCCGAATTATACCTACTCTTCATTTCTCTCTTTCGCTTCCTCCCTAACTCTCTCTCTCTCTCTCTCCCTTCCTTTCCTTCTCAATCTCTCTTTCCCTCTCTCTCTTCATTTCGAAAGGTAAAGTTCTTGGTTAAGCGACATTCGCCCGCTATTTAAGGCCAAAACTTTGAAAAACGTCAAAAAGAGTTCACAATTCTCAGAGAGATTCGATAAATTATGTAGATCGAAAATATCCTTGGTCCCTGTTTCCAGAAGGTACGGTTTGGACGTTATTCCGGACCAAAGTTCCGCCATTTAGGGCTATACAGGGAAAAAGCTCAAAAGGAACTAGCGCTTCTCACGGCTTTACCTTTAGCCACAGCTCGCTCAAATTTTGCAGACAGCTCCTATTATTAATGATGATCAAAAGTGTCCGCGGGCCGGACCTCGAGAAATGTACGGTTCGGCCGCTATTTAACGTCAAATCTTTTGAAAAGTTCAAAAAGAGTTCGCAATGCTCAGGCCTTTAGATTTCAGCCAAAGTCGCTCGAACTTGGCACAGAGATTTGATAAATTATGTAGATCGAAAATATCCTTGGTCCCTGTTTCCAGAAGGTACGGTTTGGACGTTATTCCGGACCAAAGTTCCGCCATTTAGGGCTATACAGGGAAAAAGCTCAAAAGGAACTAGCTCTTCTCACGGCTTTACTTTTAGCTACAGCTCGCTCAAATTTTGCAGACAGCTTCCATAATTAATGATGATCAAAAGTGTCCGCGGGCCGGACCTCGAGAAATGTACGGTTCGGCCGCTATTTAACGTCAAATCTTTTGAAAAGTTCAAAAAGAGTTCGCAATGCTCAGGCCTTAAGATTTCAGCCAAAGTCGCTCGAACTTGGCACAGAGATTTGATAAATTATGTAGATCAAAAATATCTTTGGGTCCTGTTTCCAGAAGGTACGGTTCGGCCGTTATTCCGGACCAAAGTTCTACAATTTAGGGCTATACAGGGAAAAAGCTCAAAAGGAACTAGCTCTTCTCACGGCTTTACTTTTAGCTACAGCTCGCTCAAATTTTGCAGACAGCTTCCATAATTAATGATGATCAAAAGTGGCCGCGGGCCGGACCTCGAGAAATGTACGGTTCGGCCGCTATTTAACGTCAAATATTTTAAAAAGTTCAAAAAGAGTTCGCAATGCTCAGGCCTTTAGATTTCAGCCAAAGTCGCTCGAACTTGGCACAGAGATTTGATAAATTAAGTAGATCAAAAATATCTTTGGGTCCTGTTTCCAGAAGGTACGGTTCGGCCGTTATTCCGGACCAAAGTTCTACAATTTAGGGCTATACAGGGAAAAAGCTCAAAAGGAACTAGCTCTTCTCACGGCTTTACTTTTAGCCACAGGTCTCTCAAATTTTACAGACAGCTTCCAGAATTAATGATGATCAAAAGTGTCCTCGGGCCGGACCTCGAGAAATGTACGTTCGGCCGCTACTTAACGCCGAATCTCTTAAAAAGATCAATAACAATTCGCAATTCTCAGCAGGGTGTCTACCAAAATGGGAAAATAAAATCCCCGGTTTTCCAGTCTGGTAGACACCCTGTCTCAGGCCTTTCATTGGAACTTCATTGGATGTGCGAATAATACGCTTCCAATGTGCGAGAGGCCTTACTCAAATCAGATCAGTAAACGGTTGCATAATCAAAAATCCACAAAGCTGTTTGAAACATGAACTTGCCGGACCGAGGGAGTCAGAGTTAGAGAGAAAATAAAAGTTATGTAGCAAAATTCCTACTTGTGTGAGATCACTTGATGGGTCCATGTGACGTAACAAAGATCGGCACAATCTTACTAGAACCAGTTTACCGGAGAACTTTCAATTGTGCGATAATGCCCACATGTTTTACATACAGTGTGCAAGAAATGTTTGGGGACATCTGAGTTAAGGGGACGGTGTTCAATTTTATTCATCCTAGTCGGGACCAGAATCTGAGTTGAAACTTGTTTTAATATCTGAGTAATGACTTGGTGTTTTTATGTTTTCGTCTAGTTCATATTGTCCAGGACCAAAATCTCGATATAAACTTGGTTTACTTGAATTCTTGAATTGAGCAATCTGATTGGATAAAAAGATTGACATTAACCAATCAGATTCCTTAAACCACGAGCTATAAACTCTGATTGTAGTTACGACTTGTAATAAAATGAAAAACCGCAAGTCTCTATCTTGCCCATTGAAAACAATCTTATTACTGAATCGGTAAATGAAACCACAAGGGCCACCTAAAGTTTAATTAATTTTGTGTGTTGTAATGAAGATAATATGGTTATAATAACCATAGTATTCCATACATTTTACACACACTGTATTTCGACAAAACAGGGTGTATTGTCGTAGGTGACTGAAGAAGCGTAACACCACAGATAGAGACTAGAACTTGGCCTGATGCACCCTGTATTAAGTGTAAAACAGTGATTTTCAAACTTCTCACATTGTTAAATATCAATTACGTATCCTTCTTTGTGGTAATTTGTGATACATACAAGACAAATTACTTAGCGGGTTCATTTACTACCCGCGTACTCCTCGTACCATTGATTGAGAACCCCTGACTCTTTAGACGACTCTAGAGAGTAAGCTCTAACAACTTTTCTTTGTCTCTTCTGTTGGCAGATATTTGATACCATGTTGAGAAGTGTAGTAAGCATGAGCAGTTGAACATATCCATCAACCTCCTGATGTTCCTTATAACGATATTTCTGTTGGTCTACCAGGTTAGTAACATATCTATTCATCGACCTCCTGATGTTCCTTATAACGATATTTCTGTTGGTCTACCAGGTTAGTAACATATCTATTCATCGACCTCCTGATGTTCCTTATAACGATATTTCTGTTGGTCTACCAGGTTAGTAACATATCTATTCATCGACCTCCTGATGTTCCTTATAACGATATTTCTGTTGGTCTACCAGGTTAGTAACATATCTATTCATCGACCTCCTGATGTTCCTTATAACGATATTTCTGTTGGTCTACCAGGTTAGTAACATATCTATTCATCGACCTCCTGATGTTCCTTATAACGATATTTCTGTTGGTCTACCAGGTTAGTAACATATTCATCGACCTCCTGATGTTCCTTATAACGATATTTCTGTTGGTCTACCAGGTTAGTAACATATCTATTCATCGACCTCCTGATGTTCCTTATAACGATATTTCTGTTGGTCTACCAGGTTAGTAACATATCTATTCATCGACCTCCTGATGTTCCTTATAACGATATTTCTGTTGGTCTACCAGGTTAGTAACATATCTATTCATCGACCTCCTGATGTTCCTTATAACGATATTTCTGTTGGTCTACCAGGTTAGTAACATATCTATTCATCGACCTCCTGATGTTCCTTATAACGATATTTCTGTTGGTCTACCAGGTTAGTAACATATCTATTCATCGACCTCCTGATGTTCCTTATAACGATATTTCTGTTGGTCTACCAGGTTAGTAACATATTCATCGACCTCCTGATGTTCCTTATAACGATATTTCTGTTGGTCTACCAGGTTAGTAACATATCTATTCATCGACCTCCTGATGTTCCTTATAACGATATTTCTGTTGGTCTACCAGGTTAGTAACATATCTATTCATCGACCTCCTGATGTTCCTTATAACGATATTTCTGTTGGTCTACCAGGTTAGTAACATATCTATTCATCGACCTCCTGATGTTCCTTATAACGATATTTCTGTTGGTCTACCAGGTTAGTAACATATCTATTCATCGACCTCCTGATGTTCCTTATAACGATATTTCTGTTGGTCTACCAGGTTAGTAACATATCTATTCATCGACCTCCTGATGTTCCTTATAACGATATTTCTGTTGGTCTACCAGGTTAGTAACATATTCATCGACCTCCTGATGTTCCTTATAACGATATTTCTGTTGGTCTACCAGGTTAGTAACATATCTATTCATCGACCTCCTGATGTTCCTTATAACGATATTTCTGTTGGTCTACCAGGTTAGTAACATATCTATTCATCGACCTCCTGATGTTCCTTATAACGATATTTCTGTTGGTCTACCAGGTTAGTAACATATCTATTCATCGACCTCCTGATGTTCCTTATAACGATATTTCTGTTGGTCTACCAGGTTAGTAACATATCTATTCATCGACCTCCTGATGTTCCTTATAACGATATTTCTGTTGGTCTACCAGGTTAGTAACATATCTATTCATCGACCTCCTGATGTTCCTTATAACGATATTTCTGTTGGTCTACCAGGTTAGTAACATATTCATCGACCTCCTGATGTTCCTTATAACGATATTTCTGTTGGTCTACCAGGTTAGTAACATATCTATTCATCGACCTCCTGATGTTCCTTATAACGATATTTCTGTTGGTCTACCAGGTTAGTAACATATCTATTCATCGACCTCCTGATGTTCCTTATAACGATATTTCTGTTGGTCTACCAGGTTAGTAACATATCTATTCATCGACCTCCTGATGTTCCTTATAACGATATTTCTGTTGGTCTACCAGGTTAGTAACATATCTATTCATCGACCTCCTGATGTTCCTTATAACGATATTTCTGTTGGTCTACCAGGTTAGTAACATATCTATTCATCGACCTCCTGATGTTCCTTATAACGATATTTCTGTTGGTCTACCAGGTTAGTAACATATTCATCGACCTCCTGATGTTCCTTATAACGATATTTCTGTTGGTCTACCAGGTTAGTAACATATCTATTCATCGACCTCCTGATGTTCCTTATAACGATATTTCTGTTGGTCTACCAGGTTAGTAACATATCTATTCATCGACCTCCTGATGTTCCTTATAACGATATTTCTGTTGGTCTACCAGGTTAGTAACATATCTATTCATCGACCTCCTGATGTTCCTTATAACGATATTTCTGTTGGTCTACCAGGTTAGTAACATATCTATTCATCGACCTCCTGATGTTCCTTATAACGATATTTCTGTTGGTCTACCAGGTTAGTAACATATCTATTCATCGACCTCCTGATGTTCCTTATAACGATATTTCTGTTGGTCTACCAGGTTAGTAACATATTCATCGACCTCCTGATGTTCCTTATAACGATATTTCTGTTGGTCTACCAGGTTAGTAACATATCTATTCATCGACCTCCTGATGTTCCTTATAACGATATTTCTGTTGGTCTACCAGGTTAGTAACATATCTATTCATCGACCTCCTGATGTTCCTTATAACGATATTTCTGTTGGTCTACCAGGTTAGTAACATATCTATTCATCGACCTCCTGATGTTCCTTATAACGATATTTCTGTTGGTCTACCAGGTTAGTAACATATCTATTCATCGACCTCCTGATGTTCCTTATAACGATATTTCTGTTGGTCTACCAGGTTAGTAACATATCTATTCATCGACCTCCTGATGTTCCTTATAACGATATTTCTGTTGGTCTACCAGGTTAGTAACATATTCATCGACCTCCTGATGTTCCTTATAACGATATTTCTGTTGGTCTACCAGGTTAGTAACATATCTATTCATCGACCTCCTGATGTTCCTTATAACGATATTTCTGTTGGTCTACCAGGTTAGTAACATATCTATTCATCGACCTCCTGATGTTCCTTATAACGATATTTCTGTTGGTCTACCAGGTTAGTAACATATCTATTCATCGACCTCCTGATGTTCCTTATAACGATATTTCTGTTGGTCTACCAGGTTAGTAACATATCTATTCATCGACCTCCTGATGTTCCTTATAACGATATTTCTGTTGGTCTACCAGGTTAGTAACATATCTATTCATCGACCTCCTGATGTTCCTTATAACGATATTTCTGTTGGTCTACCAGGTTAGTAACATATTCATCGACCTCCTGATGTTCCTTATAACGATATTTCTGTTGGTCTACCAGGTTAGTAACATATCTATTCATCGACCTCCTGATGTTCCTTATAACGATATTTCTGTTGGTCTACCAGGTTAGTAACATATCTATTCATCGACCTCCTGATGTTCCTTATAACGATATTTCTGTTGGTCTACCAGGTTAGTAACATATCTATTCATCGACCTCCTGATGTTCCTTATAACGATATTTCTGTTGGTCTACCAGGTTAGTAACATATCTATTCATCGACCTCCTGATGTTCCTTATAACGATATTTCTGTTGGTCTACCAGGTTAGTAACATATCTATTCATCGACCTCCTGATGTTCCTTATAACGATATTTCTGTTGGTCTACCAGGTTAGTAACATATTCATCGACCTCCTGATGTTCCTTATAACGATATTTCTGTTGGTCTACCAGGTTAGTAACATATCTATTCATCGACCTCCTGATGTTCCTTATAACGATATTTCTGTTGGTCTACCAGGTTAGTAACATATCTATTCATCGACCTCCTGATGTTCCTTATAACGATATTTCTGTTGGTCTACCAGGTTAGTAACATATCTATTCATCGACCTCCTGATGTTCCTTATAACGATATTTCTGTTGGTCTACCAGGTTAGTAACATATCTATTCATCGACCTCCTGATGTTCCTTATAACGATATTTCTGTTGGTCTACCAGGTTAGTAACATATCTATTCATCGACCTCCTGATGTTCCTTATAACGATATTTCTGTTGGTCTACCAGGTTAGTAACATATTCATCGACCTCCTGATGTTCCTTATAACGATATTTCTGTTGGTCTACCAGGTTAGTAACATATCTATTCATCGACCTCCTGATGTTCCTTATAACGATATTTCTGTTGGTCTACCAGGTTAGTAACATATCTATTCATCGACCTCCTGATGTTCCTTATAACGATATTTCTGTTGGTCTACCAGGTTAGTAACATATCTATTCATCGACCTCCTGATGTTCCTTATAACGATATTTCTGTTGGTCTACCAGGTTAGTAACATATCTATTCATCGACCTCCTCTTTGTTGTTACATTTCCCTCTATCAAAAGCTTGATTTTTTCTTTCTAATGCATCCTATGTATAATATTCTGTTTTCCAGCGGATAGAGATCAGCAAGGAGCACCAGCCCAACACCAGCCTACCCCTGAGTGTGTCCATGGTTCAAATAGAGAACTGTGACCTGGTGATTGTGGGTTCGAACTCCCTGCGCGGTCTACAGGCGTTGCAACGTGTGGATATCATCAATGTGAAGTCTCTACAGATAGAGCCACTAGGCATGGCTTGGGATGAAGATAGGAGGTCTAATACGGACTCCAGGGGTATTGTCGTCCATATTGCCCAGTCTAGTGGAGTGATTGTTAGTGACTATTCTTTCCGAGGTAAGTTGGAAAATGGGTACTGTATAATCGGTAGCTCTGAAGAATTATTGTAACTTTTAGTGGATATCGTTTATTACCTTTTCGCGATGCTAGCGTGGACAGGTACGATGTGGGTTCGTATTCCAAAGAACACTGTAAATAGGATACCTTTGGACAAACCTGTAAATATCTCTAAGATATGCAGCTAACATAAAAACTGACAGACCGAAAATGGGGATTCACATTTCAGAGTATCGGATTTGACAGCAAATGCTTTTTTTTTAAGTCACGGACAAAGGTTTGGTGTGCCATTACCATGGCAGTAGGCCCGCCAGTTATAACAGCTCTTTGCTTTAGATACCTACCTTGAATCTTTTAAAAGCTCTTGGCTGTAGGCACCTAACTAGATCTCTTTTAATTTTTGCAGGCAGTGTAAACGTTCTCTCATTCTCCAATGTCTACTTCACTATGATCAAGTCCTACGCGTTCACCAATCTCGAGAACCTGGAGAAGATCCACCTCTCCGATTGTGCCATCGAAAGCGTCGAAATTCAAGCCTTCAAGAAGATCGACATGGACAGCCTCATCATCGAGAACACGAAATTTCTCTCCCCCACCCCGAGTCGAACCTTCTTCGAGCTGTCTCTGAGGCGAGAGCTGAAGCTGTTCAACGTGTACTTTGAACATCTGATGAGTCTGAGCTTCATGATTCACGTGATGAACACGGTCAAGATAGAGAGTTCCTATTTCAAAATCATCGAGGGGGATGCGTTCCATTTGAAAGTGAAAGGTAAGATATTGTGGGGTTGTATGTCATTGCCTTGGCGCAGCAGAAAAGAAAAGTGACGGGAGAGCGCGGATTCAAATCCCAGTCATTGAATTTTATCCTCATTTGACCACAATACTGCACGAGCTTTTCAAGGACAAGAGAAATAAAACATCCTGTGCGTGTGCCCCAATGAGACTGAAAAGTTTCTGAGTCTGAGTAGTCTTTAAAGTTTAAACCTTCTGTGTTTGGTTTGCAAGACAATGTTTTACTCCAGGAGGTAGGAGATTTTATCAAAGGTACCAGAAGCATCATTATTTATCTGTGCTTCATATGTTGCAGGGAATGTTTGAGTATTATTTATCTTGTGCTATGTTGCAGGCAACGTGTTCATTGAAGACAACTACTTCAACGACATGAGGTACGGAGCTCTGTACGGAATTGCAAGTCAGGACGAGTACGGAGATTCTGAACTCCTCTTCGAGAACAACACCATACACACGTACGAAGATAACGCCATCAAATTCAACACCACTCGGTTCAAAGTTCGCGTGACGGACATTGTCTTCAATACAAAATGCCCGTGCACCGCGCATCTTCCGTACGCGGACAAGATCCTGTGTGAACACAGCAACCAACTAGTCAAGTACAACCATTTCCTCGCCCACCAGTGTAAAGTTAGCGTCTCCAGTGCCCTCCAAGTGTACAGCCTAGTCATTGTCATCACCCTGGTTCTATGTTTAGCTCTAGGAGTCTACGCGTATAAGAAAGCGTATCACCAGTATTGCTACCGATTGCTCAATATAGGGGCCACCAAGAAGAGAAAGCTGAAGAAGCCCAAGATGATGAAGAATGGCGTGAAGCCGACGATAATCGTGTTGCCCTATAACAACGATGTGTATAGGGAGACAGAGTATCATGTCTTACCGGAGAAACTGCTACCTTTGCACCCCATTGAGAATGAAATGCTCAAGCTACATCCGATTCAAACTGATATGTAGTTAACTGACACAAGTGTAGCTCTAAAACTAATGTGTCCAAGTGCCATGTAATTTGCGAGACTATTTCATCATTAATTGATGTTTTTGACTATTGGTCTAATAGCGCGGTCATAACAGAGAATGTTCTGTACGAGTATTTGTACCATTGAAATGGTTTACTACGGTCAAATCAGGAGTCAAAGAATGGTTATTTGGGAGCTTATTTGCATGTGGGTTTTCTACATGGTTGTATGAACTTGATTTTAAGCAAGGCCCAATGTCTGAAGCAGAATTCTGTATTAGAGTTGAAAAAGTTCAAGCCTCATATATGAGATACTAGTCTTGGAGTTTTCATATATTCAGGGTTCTCCAGATGTTCAGGGGTTTCTAGATATTTAGAGTTCTTCAGATATGCAGGGTTCTCCAGATATTCAGGGATTTCTAGATATTCAGTCTCTAGAGTGTCTGCAAGCCATACAAGAGTCGTACTTCCACCTGAGTGAATAATATGAGATTGAAAATGGTTTGCGGACCAATGCCAAAGTCCCCAGATATGCCTCTCAGATACGTCATCAATGGCCTTTGACCTTACCGAAAGCCTGACTTGACCCAAGGAGACCTATCCCCCCACCTACTTAACTACCTATATTGTAATTTTATTGATCTCATGTAAAATAGTATCCATGTTTTTATCGAATAAAAAAAGTGATTTTTATTT
>NW_007402412.1:0-775 GCF_000475195.1 Diaphorina citri | reverse complement strand
TACATTATCTCGTTTTGGTTGCTACATTTTGATCCAGAATTTCTTGGGGTGCCACCCTAAACAGTCTTACTTTTGATTGCTACACCATTGTTGCTACATTTTGATCTACATTATCTCGTTTTGGTTGCTACATCATCTTGGTCTACCAGTTTCTTGGTCTTCGGCACCCGACAAACTTACCCGCCCAGTCTCCGGGTCCGAACTTGGTTTCGCCAATGTAGGCAATCTTGCCCGGGATGGTGCCGCCAACATAGACTCGATCCCCAATGATGAAGGAGTCCGTGGAGTCCATACTGTACAGGGGAGACGAATCTGGAATTGAGCAAAATTTCAAGTTAAGGGACAATTTCTGGAGACACAGATGGAAGAACAATTCATGCAATCCAATGATCTGTGTTCCTTTATTGTTATTCTCTCTCTCTCTCTCTCTCTCTCTCTTATGATTTCTTTTTTACTATATGCCTCCTACTGTTTCGCCTTATTTTGCTCATGATTTAGGTCTTTAGGTACTCTAATAAGAATCAGTTTTATCTTTTATAGGTGCGTGTATCAGCTTTGTGACTATCTTTTTCAATTTACCAGTTCTCAATTTGTCTTGGACTCAGAGGCTGTCTGAGTAGAGTAATATTGAGAATCCTATCTCTTACTTCGCTTAGATATTTATCTTGTATCAGAATTCAGCATGATAAATGCAACTTTAGAGACGACACGAAACAATTAGACATATCGCCAGAATGCCCCCGGGCTAATTGTGGCATCTCTTCAATCCTTCTCG
>NW_007402411.1:0-775 GCF_000475195.1 Diaphorina citri | reverse complement strand
CTATATTCCACTATCTACCAATCTTGAAGTCGGTGGTTCGATTCCAAGCAAGATGCATTTTAATCCGGGGACGACATGCGAGACAAACACAATAAATGTGCTTCTTTTTTCTCATTTGGCTGTGTTTTTGATGCAAAATAGGACGTGTAAGTAGATCTTGGAAAGTTCTTAGCTCAATCTACGTCGATACATTATTGTCCTCACTCAACTCAATAAATTGACGAAAATCCCCTCTAAATCCGTAAAACATGAATTTCACAATTCCTTGTCTTTTTTTTTCAGGGGAACACAAAATAATTGATTCTCTTTTGATAAGAACGACTCTGGTTTATTTCAGAAATTCAGACTCTAATCCCTCAATCGCAGTATTTTAGGGGTCACATATCATACTCTAGGGAGAGAGGTTGGAAAATATATTTCACAATGCCACTAATTACTTCATTACATGGCTCGTGCGATGTCACATTGTGTCTCAAGATATCGCTGTATATATGTTGCTGTGAATTCTTGAAGTTGTAGGAACATTGGTATTTAACCACGATTATCAATACCTACTTAATAGTGTTCTTTCTTTAGCTGTGTCCATAACATGAATCTATGTTGTCGAGGCAGTGTACGGTTTTGTCGACGTCGATCGAGCCAGCCTACGTGTGGACACAGCTTTTGACCGTAAAAATACGAATATTTGACCGTGATTATCAATAGATCAGTTGCGCTTACTTGGGTGGTGTTTCAAAGTCATAGAGCAGGAAAAATGAGGACCAACGGAATTTTT
>NW_007402410.1:0-775 GCF_000475195.1 Diaphorina citri | reverse complement strand
TTTCCCCATTCTCTCTATCTTTTCCTCTCCTCTTCCTCTCATTCACTCTCCTCCCTGTACTTTCTCTCTAGATCTACCTCTCCCTTTGTCCTCACACTCTCTCCTCCCTGCTCCTTTCTCTCTATGTTTACCTCTCCCTTTACCCTCACTCTCTCTCCTCCCTTCTCCCTTTCTCTCCTTCCCTTCCCCTCCGATCCGATGTATTTTTCAAAGTTCATCTAATATTTCGGGGGAAGGGAAATTCGTCTTAAATATGAAAGCTGGTGAAGCTTTGTACCGTCCTGTGTACGCTCCACTGAGCATATGCAATACACAATAACTCGCTTATACTCCTTCTTCTCTCCTTATTTATGGAAAACTTCGGCTAAGATGTACAGGGTATGATGAACGAGCCACAGGTGAGCTGACGACGGTCTGGTAAAACAGGGTGGAAATCTGGAAGAGTCTTCTTCTTCGCCTTTGCCCTTGTTTAGACGGGGTCGCCGTTTGTCGTCGGCCTCTCAATCAGCTTAAGAATGATCGTTTTGAGGCCAACTGGTTTTGGTTAAACAAAATTTTCCGAGTATCCGAAACAAAACCGATAAATCTGGAGGAGTAAAGGTGTTTTTTCCTTTCGGGAAACTTTCGGAAACGAAACAGGTTCCCTTTTTTGGAAACTGAAATCCTGTACTAACTTATAAGACAGATGAGACGACTTTCCCAGGCTAAAACATTAAGGTCAAGTTTTACCACCGTGGATTGTCTCAGGATTGAGTTCAATCCGAGGTTGACCTGG
>NW_007402409.1:0-775 GCF_000475195.1 Diaphorina citri | reverse complement strand
CCAACCACTGATGTTCTTAGGGATGTCTCCTTGGTTTTGAAATGTTAAAAATACATTGTGAGAAAAACATCTCTACCCCATCCGAAATTATTTGGGGAAAAAATCACCAAATTTCTCTTAATTTTATCTCTCAAAATATTGTTTCTTTTTTTTACGGAACCCAACCCAGATTTTTTTAATAAAAATTGTATTTTGCAGAGTTAAACTCATGAGATTCGTAAAATATATATTTTTTTTTCTTTTTTTACTTTCCTTATCCTATAAGAAGGAAAGTAATGTAATTATTTAGTCATCTACCGTTTCCTAAGTATAACATACCTACCTAGATATGTACCCTTGCAAATCGAGCAATCCATGTGTCTTTCCAAATCCATGTACGCATTACTCTACGCTTGTTTCTTCAACTGTTTAAACAAGTATGTAAGTATACTGAGGTGCAAAAATTTTGAAACAGATTCATCTTTTTTTGTAGATTCCTATTGTAGTCAACAATTTTTTACAAAAAAAAAAATATCTGGTGTAAACATCACACGACTTTCCTTATCCTATTGAATTGTGCTTATTTGAGTGTTCTTTTGCCCTAACTTTTACAATACCTCTAACCGTTTAGTCGATACAGCTGAAAACCGGCAAAAAACGGTAGAAAACCGAAAAAAGCGGTCAACATACCGCCAACCGCAGCACCTATCTCAACCAATCTAAACCAAAAGTTTCGTGTCGCATCCTTGTCACATTTCACAGCTACATACCAAATTTCAAGTCTCTAGCTCTTACC
>NW_007402408.1:0-775 GCF_000475195.1 Diaphorina citri | reverse complement strand
TTTACTAATTATTACATAGCTGCATTTTCCAGCATATTAGTGGAGATGTCAAAATTCGCGCTCATTTTATCATCATCCATTATCCCATTAATATCCCATTCCACTACATTAGTTGAGATGCTAAAACTCCAGTCATTTATATTTAATGCATTAGCTATTTGTATTTAACCCTTCATATTCCAGGATATTAGTGGAGATGTCAAAACTCCAGTTACATATTTGTATTTAATGCATTAGTTTTTGACCCTTCATATTCCAGCATATTAGTGGAGATGCCAAAACTCCAGTTATTTGTATTTTTAACCCTTCATAATCTCTTGGTGGAGATGGCAAAACTCCCGTTGCATTTTAGCTGTAACCCTTCATAATCCAGCATATTGGAGGAGATGCCATAACTCCTGGTATTGAGCCCCTCAGTAATTGGCCTCAAGAGACTGGGTGCACCCCGAAAAAGCCATCAAAGAACCCTCTATTACTGTGTCAATCACTGACCTCTGGGATGAAACCCAAGGAAGTTGCAACATTCCTTGGCCTGACGTCCGATTGATTGGATTTGCCTGTCTCTACAACAAAAACAATAACAACCAACAACAACAACAACAACAACAACAACAACAACAACAACAACAACCAACAGCAACAACAACATCCCAGACGGTCCATGACATTGTTTACCTTCAGAGCGATCCTTCGGAATCTAGATGTATTCAGCGACATAGCCGCTGGCGTTGCCTGCATTCGCTTTTTCTTCCGAAAGTTTATGCATTTTTTAGTC
>NW_007402407.1:0-775 GCF_000475195.1 Diaphorina citri | reverse complement strand
AAATAATTGCCATTTGCTAAAATTGGTTTCTTTAATCGGTGCAGTGGAAAAATGCACATTCATCTACATAGGTACATACCTATGTAGGTCATGGAATTTGAATTCATTGTCTTACAAAATCAGACCATAGCTGCTGGGTGCTCCCATTTTCGGGGGACCTGGGTTTTGTTACTATTGTTTCGTCTCGAAAAGCTGCCTCTCCGAGAACTGAACGCCCATGTGGGTCTTCGCTTGAAAATTGTCTGCTGATTCCCAAGTTGACCTATACCCTTGGATACAACTGTCTTCAACATGAACAAAAGAAGATCAATCTCGTCAGCCGATATTGCAAAAACTGCAAAATTTGATCATCATACCAGCGACTGTCGCAGAGCTGTGATAAAATCGACCTCCAGAGATCTGGCTTCGAATGACGTGCTACAAATGTGAACGGACCGGATACCTAGTACCTACTTTGCTGTAGGGTGCCCCAAGATGAAGGAAGACAGATATGTTGGAATGTGTGCTGTCAACCCAGAAAAACAACTATATCATAACGGTGAGCGATTCTGTTTTCTTTTTGAAAGTGGTTCTGAATGCTCTCTATTCAATGCTCTTGACGTAGATAAGGTCTCCTCAAAGTTAGAGGGACCTCGATTTTCCAAAACCATTACTTCGTATGGCTTGGGTAGTGCTGGTTGTACCCAATACCAAACACGTGTTAGCTCTGGTAGTGATAAACTTAACCAAAATCATGAATTGAATAAGTATTGCATTTTATGTTGTCCCAGACATC
>NW_007402406.1:0-775 GCF_000475195.1 Diaphorina citri | reverse complement strand
AAAAATTCCGTTGGTCCTCATTTTTCCTACTCTATGACTTTGAAACATCACCCAAGTAAGCGCAACTGATCTATTGTGACTATATTTTAGGTCCACAGGCAAATCGATTACTATTTTTTTAATTCCAGGCCCTTACTGCACAGAACCTATCTCTTGTATTGTACGTATGTGAGAATGTAGACCCATCTACTCTGTTTGATATAAACCCTTGTCCTCTGGAACAACCCGTGCTTATATCTCTTATACAACAGATCGGAGGAGATTTGGCCAACCAGAGTATACTCAAGTGCTCGTAAGTATAAAATACATAGCAGGTTGCCTGTGCTTTGTCAGGGAAAATTGATCATAACTCGAGAACCTGATCCGATTTCGGCAAAATCCTACCAAATTTCAGCTTTTTAGGAGTTGGGGTTCTGGGAGGATACCGGCCTGAAATCCCCCTCAATCTTTGCCAACGAAATAGTAAGGTTCAAGTGCGAAGGGCATCCACTCGTAAATTTTTTTGTAGCCAAAACCAAATTTAATGTCAGCCCAAAGCAATCACCCTATGAGAAGCTGACGAAAAACGCCGCGGAGGATCTAGATTCTAGACATTGCTACAACTTACCTGATATCTGATAGAAAAACCCCCACACACGGTAGGGATAAGTTCAACTGATACGATAAAAATATTGAATACTAGCCAAAATCCGTGGCTAGGCATGGCCGTTCATGTCACTCATCCATTTAATGGTCTTGCTCGGCGTAGCTTAACAAAAACGAACCGGAAAATAGC
>NW_007402405.1:0-775 GCF_000475195.1 Diaphorina citri | reverse complement strand
TCCTACATTACCGCCAACGATGTGCTGGAATATTTGAATGACTTTGCCGACAATTTCAACCTGAGGAAGTACATAAAGGTATGTAACCTCTACAGATACCTAAAATCCAAATAGGTTGAACGTGATGTGACGTAACGTGCTGGTAGTGTGGCTGTCCTGAACGAAATTACCTACATTGTTATGGGAAAACTTTGACTTCCCGTGACGTGACGTGACATACCGTAACAGTAGAGTGTTTCTACATTAATGGTCAATTTTATTCTAATTCGTAGTAATGCAACAATTGCTACATAAAGCTGTGTCCAAACTCTGTGTTGTCGAGGTAGTGTACCTACGGTTTCACTCGAAATCGCGTCGATCAACGGGGTCGACTATATGTGGACACATCTATGGACACCTAAGGACTGTGTCAGATGGAGAAGAGACACAATATTTCGCACTTAAAATAATGTACTGAATCAAGGAGTATTCATACCAAGGAGTAATCAAGGAGTATACATCATTTCCATTTGATTTCAGTTCCGCCATTATGTAAACTACGTCAAACCAATCGACAACAACAAGTGGAAAGTTCAAGTTAGAGATCTCATCCACCAGAAAACAGTCAACTATATTTTCGACGGTGTTATGATTTGCATCGGGTAAGATTTTGCTTTCAATATACTTTTTTTAAACTTTTGAAAAGATTTGACAGAGTGAACTGTAACTGCTAAGGTCTTATCGTCCCGAAATCGAAGAGAGAAGGAAGATAGGATAGGAGAAAGCCAGCCGTTCC
>NW_007402404.1:6906-10405 GCF_000475195.1 Diaphorina citri | reverse complement strand
GAGTATCAAAACTGAGAAATTCTTTTAATTGGTGATTTGTGCTTCAAATCAAATAGATCCCACTAATGATTCATACTGGAATTCAGACCAAAAAATGATATTCTGTTAACTGATTTTGATCTTATCTTCTCCAGGTTTCTCCTAATAACAACACCGGAAGGTCTAACATCTCCCAAGGCAGGGCAGCGTCGCTGTGTTGAGTCTTGCGATGCAGAACCCAATTACACCCGATTCCTCAACCGATGTTTACCGAAGGAGTTCGAAGATAAACTGGACAGCTTCTTCAATCGTACCGGAGTACAGGAATATTTCCAGGCAAGTGATGATCTAGGGCAGGGTTTTGGGAGAGCAATGGACGGGTAAAAGATTAGAGATTAGAAGTAATTACCGTGCACGAGATTTAAGATGGTTTGAAGATTGATAAGGTTGGTAACGAACGCATTGATTCCGATGGTGACTCAATGGCAATGGCGACTGATTGGGGTTTTCTTCTCCCCCGTTCTTCTTGGTGTAGGCGGGAGGGGAAACGATCAGCTGATGCGCGCGGCGCGAAGATAAGGTGCGTTTACACGATCGCGATACGCACGTGTTTGCACGGTTTCGGATAAAAGGAGTGGATAGTAAACCGAGGTTGTGGTCACCCTAACACAGGGGTTTCCAACCACTCAGCCTCTCAAGAACAACCTAGTATTGACTAGCCATGGAGATAAATGCACATGGCGAAATTTTCGACCCAGAATGAAATCAAGAGGGTTCGAAACAAACATGTATATGAATGAATAGAAGCGTCCTTCCTGATTATATATTTATTAAATAAGATTATATAAGATTATTATTAAGATTATTTATTCCTGATTACTCAATAAGATTTATAGAATGAAATTGAAACTAGATAAATATTATAAATGAACTCCCCATCCGTGGCACAAGCTCTGCTTATACGGATGGGTATACCATTTATAAAAAAAATGTATGTTCTGAGTTTTTTATCGATCAAAAATAAATGGAAACTTGTTAAATTAAAATTAATTAATATTTGTATGATTTCAGGAAGCGGTTGAAGACGTGAACCTGGTGAAAGGTGAAATGATCAAACTCGTATTATTTGCTACAGGTGAGTTCTTATCGAGATAAAGAAGCTAGAAATTCAAGGTCTGTGCTGTAAGAACGTGAAAACTGTTGGAAGGAGAATAAGAACATAATGAAGTGAAGAAATTGTTTCGTTTCGCCATAACTACAGAACAACTTGTCCGGTTTTGATGATATTTGGATTTAAAGAACTTGGAAATAAAGAGGAAAAAAGGTTGTCTTGATTATTAATTTACTGTATTTAAACGTCCCTTTAAGCGATTAGGGGAGGTAAAGGACTTTCCAATCTCGTCCGAGCAGTAGAAATGAGGTATATTCTTTTATACTTCAAATTTTACCCTGTAGTTGAATGTTTTTTACATTGTAGGCAGTCAAATAACCCGACATTTGCAAACAACAACATGATTCAAATTTCTTGATATCCCATCTTGATTCTAATTCATGATCATTTCATCCCCCAGTATTCGCTCTCATCCTGGTCTTTCTCCTGCGCTTCGTGGCTGGTCTGATCGTATGGACAGTACTGATCGGTGCCACTCTCGCTTCCATTGGCCTCACTGTATTCCTATGGTTCACCTGGTACCAGAAGACCAAGATCAAGGAGCGCACCCAGATCATAGAGCGAGAAATCAACACGTACTTCATATACGCTATTGTGGCCACTTTGGTCGCCTTGGGTGAGTGGGGTCTAATGATTTTGAGCGTGGACTCGCAACCGGGAGACGCTGGGTTCGAATCCCAGCCAGGCGGCTTTTTTTCCGGCGTCTTTTTACCCGTGATTCGAGATTTTACGGGGATGGTTTGTTCGATTCCCAGAGTTGAAAAAAAAATCATCTCATCAAAGTACTACATTTTTAAAGATTTTTGATATGATGTATTACAATCATATTTTTTCTATTTAAGATTTTGTTGGCCCCCTGGGACCGACCCTGGCTCTGGTAGGAATGTGACAACTACTTATGGGATTGCAAAAGATAGCACACTAACCTAAATTTCAGATTCTCATCTCTAGAAGACTAGAAATTCAAAAATATTCAGGGGTCTTTTCGAACACAGTACAGAAACATTGTTTGTAGTACGGGAGTAAAAGTACTTTTAAGGCTCATTCTGGCAGGGTAAACAAGGTATATTCTAACTTCTATGTTCTCCTCCCCCCTCAGTTGTTCTGGTGATAGTCCTCGTGATGCGCAAGAGAGTCAAACTGGTCGTTCGTCTATTTACCGAGGCAGGGAAAGCTATCCAAGACATGCCTCTGCTCCTGATACAACCGCTAGTCACATTCCTTGCACTCATGCTGGTGTTTGCGGGCTGCGTGTATTTGGGTCTCCTCATTCAGGGAGGAGGATTTCTGGCGGAGGGCCCTAACCAGAATCTCTACTACAAGAAGGACTTTGCTATGAAGGTAAAGTTTATCACATCTGGATGTAGTGGTTTACATCATTTTCCTTTTAATAAAGTGGTTCATTCATAATCATAAGTGAATGAAACAAATGCATTTGGGTTAAAGTAAAAAAAAGGGATGGTCGATTTCGATGTAGAATATTGAGGGGGGGGGGAATCCAATTCTAAGGTCAAAACGATGAAAAGATATCTTGAAATCTTGAAAAGCCAAAAATCATATTGGATTTTCCATTTTGCCATTCCAAAAAAGTTAAAAACAGTTATCATAGCTGGTGCTGTATGTATTATATGATCTATTCATATGGTTCTGGCTGGTTCAGTTCTGTATTGGGTGTCAACATATGGTGATGGCTGGTGCTGTATGCATTATATTGTCTTGTGTTTTCAGTTTGCTCGTGTATATGATCTATTCATATGGTTCTGGCTGGTTCAGTTCTGTATTGGGTGTCAACATATGGTGATGGCTGGTGCTGTATGCATTATATTGTCTTGTGTTTTCAGTTTGCTCGTGTATATGATCTATTCATATGGTTCTGGCTGGTTCAGTTCTGTATTGGGTGTCAACATATGGTGATGGCTGGTGCTGTATGCATTATATTGTCTTGTGTTTTCAGTTTGCTCGTGTATATGATCTATTCATATGGTTCTGGCTGGTTCAGTTCTGTATTGGGTGTCAACATATGGTGATAGCTGGTGCTGTTTGCATTATATTGTCTTGTGTTTTCAGTTTGCTCGTGTATATGATCTATTCATATGGTTCTGGCTGGTTCAGTTCTGTATTGGGTGTCAACATATGGTGATAGCTGGTGCTGTTTGCATTATATTGTCTTGTGTTTTCAGTTTGCTCGTGTATATGATCTATTCATATGGTTCTGGCTGGTTCAGTTCTGTATTGGGTGTCAACATATGGTGATAGCTGGTGCTGTTTGCATTATATTGTCTTGTGTTTTCAGTTTGCTCGTGTATATGATCTATTCATATGGTTCTGGCTGGTTCAGTTCTGTATTGG
>NW_007402404.1:0-4577 GCF_000475195.1 Diaphorina citri | reverse complement strand
CAAGCCAGTCGAGGTTCGAGAAGGAACCATTGGCGTAAAGTTCACTCGGGCGGAATCGAACCCGCGACATAAACGCTCACAAGGCAGCTCTTCCAAGGCTAAACTGGACATCGAGTGGTATTTGTGGAGTGAATTTTGCTGTTTGTATGGACAGGTATTTGCCAGAGTGGCCCGATGTTTGTGTATGGTACAGGGTATTTGGCAGAGTGGGAATTTTGCTGTTTGTATGGGTACAGTGTATTGGTGGAGTTGGAATTTTGCTGTTTGTATGGTAACGAGCTGTTTTGTGGAGTGGGAATTTTGCTGTTTGTATGGTACAGGGTATTTGCAAGTGGGAATTTTGCTGTTTGTATTGGTACAGTGTATTTGTGAAGTGGGAATTTTGCCTGTTTGTATGGTACAGGGTATTTTGCAAAGTGGGGATTTTGCTGTTTGTATGGTACAGGGTATTTGCAAAGTGGGGAAATTTTGCTGTTTGTAATGGTACAGGGTATTTCCAAAGTGGGAATTTTTGCTGTTTGTATGGTACAGGGTTTTGCAAGAGTGGGAATTTTGCTGTTTGTATGGTAAGTCATGCAAAGTGGGAATTTTTGCTGTTTGTAGCAGATTATTTGCGAAGTGGGAAGTGTGTATGGTACACAGGGTGTTCTAGAAGTTCAGTTCTGAAGCCACGTCTATCGATAGCATTACTGATTGTCTGCCTGACATTCGTAAATACCCAGCATCTTCTTTCTGAGTGGTTTGGATCGATCTCCATCTTGGATTTAATGGTGTCGCTTACCATGTGCATTCGTGAACCTGAAAACAGATTGAAGTCCGACTTGAAACAGCAACAAATAGAAATAATACCCTGCTTATTACTGCCAGAATGAGACTGAAAAGTCCCGTTTACTCGCGCGAGTCTAAACAGGTCTTATGTATTTGGTTACAATATTTTGAAGATTGAATTACAAGTATATAAAGGGACCCTTGTTAAACTTGAACAAAAAGACATTGGGTTGTCAAATTTGGATCAAATAAGATTATAAAGACTGTTATTCGAGGAAGTATGAAGCTGCCTGGTGATCGGAGGACGTGAGTTCAAACCCAGGGACAAAACGTAATCCATCACCTCACTTCTTATGTAAAAAATCCAGCACTGTTAGTAGTTTGGGAGCGTAGGCGCGTCTACGCTTGTAAGCGCTAAATCGCGGATTCGATTCTGCCCGCGAACACTATATCCGTACAATAGGTGAGGTTCGTCCTCAGGAACAGCTTTCTTATCTCTATCCTTCCTCCTTCTCTCCCCTTTCGGACGCAAGACCCTAGCAGTTACAGTTCCCTTGTCAAACCACTTGAAAAAAATAGATGAAAAAAAGATAGCAAGCTGTTAGCTTAGTTGGTAGTGCGTCTGCCTTGTTAAGCGCTAGACCACGGTTCGATTCCCGCCCGGGGCGATTTTATCCTGATGGGATAATGTTCGTTCTCGGAACGGCTGCTGTCTCCTATCCTGTCTTCCTTCTTCGTCTTCGAATTTCGGGACGATAAGCCATAGCAGTTACAGTTCCCTCTGGCAAACATCTTGGAAAAAGAAAGGATAAGCTTCGTAATCCGGAGGGATGTACCTAACTCTTGGGGGGGGGGAGGGGAAATGGGGCGTGTAATCGAGTTGGTGGGTTCAATTCCCAGACAGTGAAAACCGTAATCCGTCGGTTTTCTTACGGATTCAAGGCGCTCGCCATGGTAGAACCGGAGGGCGTGGGTTCAATCCCAGCCGAGTTATGGAATTTACCCTCAATATAATTTGAGTAATTGACCACAATAATAGTAGTAGCCTACTGCTGCGAGTAAAGGGACTTTTCAGTCCTATGCGAGCAATATAAATAAGCACTATTATAGAATTTGAGCCTCTAATAATAGTAGTAGCCCTACTGCTGGGAGTAAAGGGACTTTTCAGTCCTATTGCGAGCAGGTATAAGTATAAGCACTATTATTAGAATTGACTCTACATAATAGTAGTTAGCCTACTGCTGGAGTAAATGGGACTTTTCAGTCCTATGCGAGCAGTCATAAAATAAGCACTATTTATGGTATTTTCCTTACCTGGAAGAACATGTGTGAATACAATTCAATGCTGTCCTTGAACCAAGTTATCTGAGGTCGCGGGTACCCCTGAGCCAAACAAACAAATGTGATCTTCCTCCCCAGTAAGTAGTCCAACTCAAAGTGTGAGGACTTGATGATTCGGGCACCCTGGAACGGAGAATAAAATGAGTGTTTATTTATACTTTTCGGATAGGATATAGGATAGAAAGGGTCCTTTATAATAATAATAATAATAATAGTGCTTATTTATACTGCTCGCATAGGACTGAAAAGTCCCTTTACTCCAGCAGTAGGCTACTACTATTATTGTGGTCAAATTCTCAAATTATATTGAGGATAAAATTCCATACCTCGGCTGGGATTAAACCCACGCCCTCCTGTTTACCAGGCGAGCGCCTTGACCACTACACCACCGAGGCAGAAGGTCCTGGGTTCGACGCCCATCATCGATGAAAAATAATAATAACCTCATTAGGCATGAATGTTATTTACTTGTTATTTGTTGTGTTATTAATGTTATTTTCTAATGATTTACTTGTGTTTCAGATAGAGGCTAATTCATCAGTGGAAGAGATCTAGTGGACACTATCCTGTGAGAGCAACACCTCATATTATCAACTGACCAGTGGCGGTTCGCCATGGGGGGTTGTTTCAGTTCAGACCCGGTCACTCCGGAATATCGGGACAAGGTGGACTCGAACTTTACCGGGTCCGTCAAGAGTAGGTCCTGCACTGATAGACCTTTCCTTCTTCTCCTCATACTGTGTCTCGGACTATTGGTAAGTAACCGGGGGTTTTCACACCCTGTATTTAAAGAAAAGGTTTTTTGATCCCCGTAATGTAATGCTGTGATACCCACAAAAGTTGTGAAGAAGCTCTGCTATACCACAAATAAATCATGATTTGGATTTGATTTATTTAACATTCTAACCGTATTATTTACCTAACTTGTATTTCATATCTACTGTATGTGATATTCTACTCGACAGGCAGGACTCACCGCGTACTGCATAAAGAATGGAGACACTGCTCGTCTATTCAATGGATATGATAACTGTGGCAACATATGTGGTGTTAAGAATGCCCCTGAGGATAATCCCAAGTTTTGCAAAGGCAAGGAAGATGTTTCGAACAAGAAGTGAGTAAGAAGCTGCCATGCAGAAGGTTCTGGGTTCGAATCCCCAGAGTTCACAAAATAATTGTAGACGCTTGTTTATTGCTTCCGATGCTATACAGAGTGTTCGAAAAGTCTTGAAACCCCTAATTGTTATACATCATATCAAAGGCCGTAAATTTGATATAAGTTTTAGCTCGATCCGACAGCCAGGGCTGGAGTTGTGGACTGTTCAAATGTTCATTTTGCGCTGTTCTTCCGCCAATAGGGGGAGAGTATCAAAACTGAGAAATTCTTTTAATTGGTGATTTGTGCTTCAAATCAAATAGATCCCACTAATGATTCATACTGGAATTCAGACCAAAAAATGATATTCTGTTAACTGATTTTGATCTTATCTTCTCCAGGTTTCTCCTAATAACAACACCGGAAGGTCTAACATCTCCCAAGGCAGGGCAGCGTCGCTGTGTTGAGTCTTGCGATGCAGAACCCAATTACACCCGATTCCTCAACCGATGTTTACCGAAGGAGTTCGAAGATAAACTGGACAGCTTCTTCAATCGTACCGGAGTACAGGAATATTTCCAGGCAAGTGATGATCTAGGGCAGGGTTTTGGGAGAGCAATGGACGGGTAAAAGATTAGAGATTAGAAGTAATTACCGTGCACGAGATTTAAGATGATTTTGAAGATGATAAGATTGGTAACAAACGCATTGATTCCGATGGTGACTCAATGGCTACTTGAATGGCGACTGATTGGTGTTTTCTTCTCCCCCGTTCTTCTTGGTGCGGGAGGGGAAACGATCAGCTGATGCGCGCGCGGCGCGAAGACACGATCGCGATACGTGTTTGCACGGTTTCGGATAAAAGGAGTGAATAGGAAACCGAGGTTGTGGTCGCCCTAACACAGGGGTTTCCAACCACTCAGCCTCTCAAGAACAACCTAGTATTGACTAGCCATGGAGATAAATACACATGGCGAAATTTTCGACCCAGAATGAAATCAAGAGGGTTCGAAACATGTACATGTATGAATAGAAGCGTCCTTCCTGATTATATTTGTATGATTTCAGGAAGCGGTTGAAGACGTGAACCTGGTGAAAGGTGAAATGATCAAACTCGTATTATTTGCTACAGGTGAGTTCTTATCGAGATAAAGAAGCTACAAATTCAAGGTCTGTGCTGTAAGAACGTGAAAACTGTTGGAAGGAGAATAAGAACATAATGAAGTTAGTGAAGAAATTCTTTCCTTTCGCCATAACTACAGAACAACTTGTCCGGTTTTGATGATATTTGGACTTAAAGAACTTGGAAATAAAGAGGAAAAAAGGTTGTCTTGATTATTAATTTACTGTATTTAAACGTCCCTTTAAGCGA
>NW_007402403.1:0-775 GCF_000475195.1 Diaphorina citri | reverse complement strand
TCTCAGTCTAGTCCTTATCATCTCGGCTGTCAAGTAAGTTTAGCAAGAGTAGAACTACGTTACAATAGGATGAGTGAAGCTAGTGATGAACGATCATCATACCCTTGCACTAATAATTTTTGGAGGGGTTTTGATAGAAATCAAAAAGGACAGGATGGGAAGTCAGCCGTTCCAAAAACGGATGTTAACTCTTTAGTGTAAAATATGGCCCGGGTGGGAATCGAACTCGTGACCTAGCGATTACAAGGCAGGTGCTACCTTCCAAGCTAACTAGGCTGGCCCGGTAGCAGTGCATGATTTTCTATGAACTCGCCCGGTAGTACATGATTTCCTATGAACTCCTGGTATTTATTCAAAGTATGCAATGTGCTAGTAATTTGTCACGACTAAAATACGAACCAAATGTACGAACTACGAAGGGAAATATTATGTGAACCCCTGGAAATTATTCAATGTATGCAAACCGCTTGATACATTTGAAACTACTGCCTTTCCTACCTGCAGCCCGCCGAACTTTTCGGCGTAGCCCTTTAGCTAGACTTTTCAGTTTTCATAGCCCTAAATAGCGAAACTGTGGGCCAGATAAACAGCCGAACCGTGCCTTCTGGAAATAAGGCCCAGGCAGATTATTGATCTACACAAGTTATCGGACCTCTGTGCTAAGTTTCAACGATTTTGGCCGAAATCTAAAGGCCTGAGATGTACATAATTTTTGTATTACTTACCTGATATTTTCACTTGTTGACAATTTCTATTTTCCCAGGCATTTCAGAGC
>NW_007402402.1:0-775 GCF_000475195.1 Diaphorina citri | reverse complement strand
TACTATTGACTAAACTAAACACCTTTGGTTTTAGTGTGGACGCAGTCGGGTGGTTTGAATCCTACCTCTCTGGACGAAATCAATGTGTGCTGGGGCCTGACAACAGTAGATCAGAATGGAGACCAGTCTTATCTGGTGTTCCTCAGGGCTCAGTGCTGGGGCCCCTTCTTTTCAGTCTATTCATAAACGACATCTCCTGCTGCTTTAATTCTTGCAATTTTCATCTCTATGCCGACGACCTCCAAGTTTACTTATCTTGTCGTATCCCCAACATCGCCCAAACAGTTAGCACCATCAACGAAGATGTGCGGCAACTTGTCCTTTGGGCCAAGAGACACTGCCTCATCATCAACCCACACAAAACAAAGATGATGCTAATCGCTAGTACTGGAGTTCGTCGATTCATCTCGTTCCCCATTCCCGCCGTTGAGGTGGACGGCAACTCGGTAGAGATCGTCGATTCTGCGAAAAATCTGGGGGTCATGTTCGATAGGTCACTTAGCTGGATAGACGAGGTCAAAAATATTAGAAAAAAGGTATTCCGGGCCCTGTCAGTCTATTCATAAACGACATCTCCTGCTGCTTTAATTCTTGCAATTTTCATCTCTATGCCGACGACCTCCAAGTTTACTTATCTTGCCGTATCCCCAACATCGCCCAAACAGTTAGCACCATTAACGAAGATGTGCGGCAACTCGTCCTTTGGGCCAAGAGACACTGCCTCATCATCAACCCACACAAAACAAAGATGATGCTAATCGCTAGTACTGGAGTT
>NW_007402401.1:0-775 GCF_000475195.1 Diaphorina citri | reverse complement strand
GGCCTGGTAAACGAGCAAAAGGAAAAAGGATATTTTAATTGTGTACTTAAATTCTTCTTCGCCTTTTCCCATGTTCAGATGGGGTCGGCGTTTGTCGTCGGCCTCACAATCCCGTTATGTACTTAAATGCGTACTTAAAATGCGTCAATCGTGTACTAAAAAGCGTTTATGAAATATCGTTCCGCAATCATTACACCTAGATAAATTTAATGACTTGCCATGGACTCGAACCACCAACCTCCAGATCCAAAGTCCAACGCGTTAACCAATGCGCCACATGACAACATGGTTTCTGACAATACTAAAATGTCGCCTTCTCCACCTGAATATAATGCTTCTTAAGAATTTGCCGGCAATATATGTACCTTTGTGACGATTTACTGTAATACCAGGACCAGGCCACCAGGTGAAGAAAGTTTGACAGTGCTACTAGATATATTATACGCCATTTACAGTAGAATATACCTTGTTTATCTTACTTGTATTGGACTTTAGGGTACCTATGCATAATATTGTCCAGCGAGACCGAGGCGCTGCTATATGTTGCCTAATATTAAGTAGTCAGTTTACCAGCACCCTCACATTCGGCTTTCTTCACAAAATAAACATTCAACTCCATTTACCCTATTGTAAATAATTACGTAAATGGAATCATTTCGAAATCACTTAAAACCCCAATTAGGCCTGCTCATTGCAGTTGATATTACTCAGGTGCTTATTTTGACTCAATTATAGGTCCTGGTCCTAGGAGACATTAAAAGTGTCCGTAACTCCT
>NW_007402400.1:0-775 GCF_000475195.1 Diaphorina citri | reverse complement strand
CCCCGGGCGGGAATCGAACCCGCGGCCTAGCGCTTACAAGGCAGACGCACTACCAACTAAGCTAACTAGGCTGGCCCGGTAACTTTGGTAAGCTCCATAGTAGACCTTTTGACTGGGTAAATTCTACAATTTCAATTAACCATCAGTTCAGGTGAGTTGACTTACCTGTCCTAGATCGATGGTTAAGTTGACCTCGTTGTATTTCATGTCTCGAGATAGTGGAGGACTCTGCCACCAGGTTTCATCTCCATCCACTGCATACTCTGGTGGATGTCGCTTGTCTTCACTATTAGGATCACAAATATCACACGTCTGTGGAAGCAAAACAGGAAGAGGACGTTATTCAATGTGAAAATTACACATAATGTGTCCCTCATCAGAAATGGTTGCAGTTGAAAGGTGAGTGCAAATTTTCAGTTTATGCCGATGACAGGCATTGAAGTTGGGACCTTCTGTATGATCCATCTGATGGGAAACATACCTACCTACCTACTTTAATACTAGAGTGGCCACCGCAGCCAATCTAGGTATAATGTACTACAGGATGAGGATTTAATGTTTTAACCGTATGGTTTGAGAAAGAGACCTAATCCAGTAATCCCGATTCAGTCTAGGTATGTTTCTCTGAATAAAATGATTATTAGGTACCTCTTTACCACCATCAGTTCAGAACACTGGAGTTAAGCACTGCTCACCGTGATGAATACCAGGATGGGTGACCGACTGGTTACGCATCACTTTCACTTTCTGCAGGCTATGAGGGATGCACTATGGA
>NW_007402399.1:0-564 GCF_000475195.1 Diaphorina citri | reverse complement strand
AAGGTAGGTCCCTACCTCTTTCTAGCCTAGTTAGCTTGGAGGGTTGCGGCCCTGGCTTGTAAGCGCTAGGTCTAGGGTTCGATTCCCACCCGGGGCGAACTTTATCCTAAACAAATAAGGATCGTTCGCGGAACGGCTAAGCTTCTCTTATCCAGTCTTGCAGTTTCTCTTCTCTTCTCCTCTCTTCTCTTCTCTTCTCCTGTCTCCTCCTCCACTTCCTTTCTGTTCTCTTCTCTTCCCCTCTTTCCTCTTTTCTCTTCTCTCCTCCTCCTTTATTTTCTTCTTGTCTCTTCTCTTTCCTTCCTCTACCTGCTTCCCTTTTATTACTTTCTATTACTACAGTATAGCGGAGCTATACTAGTAATGAAAGTATTGCAATCGGTCCAATTTTTTTTCCTCTGTTCTTTTCTCTTCTCTCCTACTCCTTTATTTTCTTCTTGTCTCTTCTCTTTCCTTCCTTTACCTGCTTCCCTTTTATTTTTCCTCTGTTCCTTTTCTTCTATTCTTCATTCTGTCTCTGGTCTCTAGACTCTGTTCAGAGAGGGACTGTCAGCAGAAAACTTT
>NW_007402398.1:0-775 GCF_000475195.1 Diaphorina citri | reverse complement strand
TCCATTTCACACAGAGAAAAAAGTTATGTTTTTTACGCTCCATGACATTTGTTACCCTATTAATAAAGAACTTTAAAGAATTCTGGTCCAAGGGAGAAAAAAACTTCGAAAAAAAAGTTAGCTGTAATTTTTGTAAAAAAAAGCATAGTAATACTTTGTTTTATATGTATATCTACCCAAGCTTTACTAGGATGTGTTGGTTTTCATGTAATTTAACTCTCCTTGCTTGAGGCGAATGACTGTGGTTGTTTTTTATTGATGTCATGTGACTATCATGGTAATTACCCACCTAACTCAAGTCTTATTCACACCTATTAATTCTTTATAACCTTTGTAAGCTTGTAAAAGCTTTGTACGCTTATTAAACTAAACCAACTGGAGCGTTCGCCCGAAAAGCTATTCAAACGCTAAACATAGCTTTCGAATTATTACCTACTTTGAAAGAGCTATAGTTAGTCTAAAGTTCTAAAGATAGAATCAATAAGGATCCCTAGATCCCCAAGTAAAACTGGTAGTTCTTTGAAATGGAGAGCTCACTCAGACTCTTTTGCCCAAGCTGAGACGACTGTACGTATGAATGTAATTCACATGATGTGTATTGTATCATTTGTATCCAAATAGAACAGAATTAACCTATAAAAGATTATGGAAGGTGTTTCACAATAAAGCATGCCATCACTCACCCACAACCTCCAGATATCCCACTTGACTCTTCATCGGGTCTGTGTTCACTTGACACATGTACCATCCTCGGTCCGACTCCCTTACTTCTCGA
>NW_007402397.1:0-775 GCF_000475195.1 Diaphorina citri | reverse complement strand
ACCCAACAATAGAAAAAGAAGAAAAAATTCACTACATAACCTTACATAATATTGAGCTTTTTAATAAATCTAAAAAGACACCAAAAAACCATCTCACACCCAAGAAAAACCCCAAAACTGCCGAAAATCACTAAAAAAAATTCCCCTCTAGTTGTATTTTCTGTGCGTCCACCCTGTACGAACATTTCACATCGGCACAATATTGGTCGAATCGATGTGAGTCAGTTCACAATATCGGTCAACGGTCAGTCACACATGTGTCAAGACTATGTGTACAAGTGTATTAATATTGAAATTTGAGCTATCACTATCATTTCGGAAGACGTTATAACTTCTGTGCGTCCACCCTGTACGAACATTTCACATCGGCACAATATTGGTCGAATCGATGTGAGTCAGTTCACAATATCGGTCAACGGTCCGTCACACATGTGTCAAGACTATGTGTACAAGTGTATTAATATTGAAATTTGAGGTATCACTATCATTTCAGAAGACGTTATAACTATCTTACTATCTAGATCTACTATCATTTCAGAAGACGTGACAGTCATGAGAATCGACCAATCAGAGTCATGACTAGGTGTGTGGAATGATCAATGGCTGACCAAACTGTCAAATGGCCAAGATTTGAAGAAAAAAATAATAAAATAAAAATAGACACTAATAATGCTTTTGACACACTTCAAAGGCTTCTGGCAAGTTCCTTTTCATGCCTGTTCGACAGCGGAAAGGTATATTTGGTCAACATCTCCGCCCCGTAAATGAGATTCGA
>NW_007402396.1:0-775 GCF_000475195.1 Diaphorina citri | reverse complement strand
CCTTTATTTCCAATATAATGTTCAAGTCACCCATCCATTTATTGGCCTTGCTCGGCGTAGCTTAACATAGGTGACGCTAAAACCGGTCTTAAATGATCGACTGAAGTGTTGTCTAAAACTTTCTCGCTTTGAGTTCATAGGTCTTCGCGACAAATTTCGAGATCAGAGCTCATTTGTGTGAGAAAATGTGAAAAAAATCCCGCAAAAACCAGTTTTTTTTGGTTTTTTGGCTTTATGGTTTTCTGGACAAAATTTGCACCACCATTTTCGTGATCCTGGTAAAAAGACCTTTAATTTGATATATAGGTCGACCAGGTTTGGATAAGTCCTTCTATGGGGACAGACAAACCACCATTTTCGTGATCCTGGTAAAAAGACCTTTAATTTGATATGTAGGTCGACCAGGTTTGGATAAGTCCTTCTATGGGGACAGACAAAGTGACAGACAGACGACACCGAAGCGAATACAATAGTCCGTCCCTTAAACCTTTTTATTACTATTGTAATAATAAAGGAAGGACGGGCTAAAAATGATTAAAGCTCCGGAGAGAATGATAAGTCAAAAGGAACAAGACTGAAGAAATGATTAGAACCGGCGGCGCGGAGCGAGATGCAAGCCTGGAAGATTTTAAAGTAAATAAAGAAATATGGCCTGTGTTTTCTCGTTATTATTGTGACAAAAGATGATTTTTTTTAAGAGGTTTTGACAGAGGGAACTGTAACTGCTATGGTCTTATCGTCCCGAAATGGAAGAGAGAAGGAAGACAGGATAGGA
>NW_007402395.1:0-775 GCF_000475195.1 Diaphorina citri | reverse complement strand
GACCAATCAAATGCCTTGAGACTATGCTTAGCACGAACTTAAGAGCCAGCATTTTGTTCATAAATATGGGTGTAAGATGTGATACAATCCTTATGAGGAAATCTTTGCTGGATATCAGATTATGCCTTCTGACCTTCCCAACATAATTTTATCTTCCATGTATCTACCAGGAGTACCTACATGTTAATATGATTTATGGCATTCACATGATTTAGCGCCAGTTAGACCGGCATACATAATCTTTATTCCTGACCACGATCTAACCTACTGTAACATTGCTATTGTTATTGGTTATCACATCTTATTGGTTATTGCTAATTAAAAAATTTTTTTTTTTTTTTTTTTTTTTTTTTTTAATCAATTCTCCTAGAGGAGCTCTTCCAACCAACCACTGACTAGTGAGGAAAAAATCTCGAAGGTACAGGAAGGAGAATCTGTCAATAATGTTGTCTGGTATTTCAGATGAGGAACTCTTCAAACTAACCACTATTGACAGGAGAAAACCTCTTCAAAAACGTCTACAGGAAAGAAGTCGATTGGTTCCAATGAAAGTCATCAGCAATGTACAATATGTACTAGGTATGTACGTACATTGGTACTCAGGTCCCTGAAGTAACGTCTTGATTAGAGACTGTCCATTTTGCAAACCCTTAGGTTTAGGCCAGCCACTCGATATCAGGTAGACCTGATCAGGTCCGCGTGTCAGGTCTACCTGATACCTGATGAGCACACACATTATCTGGTAGACTCAACAGGTACGGCTGAAAAGGTTCGC
>NW_007402394.1:0-775 GCF_000475195.1 Diaphorina citri | reverse complement strand
TTATTACTTGAAATTGATGTAGGCTGTTGTATTGTCCTTTTTATCTGCATTCGCTGAGATTGCAAATTTAGAGCCCGGCTTTACTAACTTGCACCTGAATTAAATGTATTGTAGAACAAAAAGCGTTCAGAACAACAGATGGGAAAAAATTATGAAAAAAAGTCATACTAGAACAAGGGCGCTCAACCTTTTTTGAAGGCGGGTCAAATTTTGGATACCAGATCAGGCCGCGGGCCACATGATACGTTTGACTGTGTGGTTGCTTGTACAAAGCTCTTAACAATAATACTCATAACAATAATATTAGTATGAAACAAGGTTTTCTGTTAAAAGTCCAACTTCAAATAAAAACACTTGTTTGAAACAAGTGTTTTTATTTGAAGTTCCGACTTTTAACAGAAAACCCAAATTTAAAAATATTTAATCAGAATTAAACTCATTTGATTAAACACACATAATCTTGTACCAATCTTTCTATGTTTGGATGTAGTTCGGTAGTTGCCAATAAAACTACGTCCCTGATATGATTGGAAGAGAGTGTGGACCTATGTTTATTTTTAACAAAAGTTAGTGTCGAAAATAGTTTTTCACACACATAAGTAGACCCAAATCTTGAAAGAATTTGTTGAGCAAGGTCACATAACACGGGAAAATGGTCTTTTGGAACTTTTTTTTTTCCAAATTTTGACGATTGATACCGTGTTTAGCTCTGATGTAGTGGATTCTTCAAACATATGCTTCAAAACAGAATGGTTCTGAATTTCTACTAATTCTT
>NW_007402393.1:0-775 GCF_000475195.1 Diaphorina citri | reverse complement strand
TTTATGATCTTTACAGGAATTTGGTCCTGGTCCTACAACGCATAGTTAACATGATCTATTGATTTGGGTGTGCCTAAGGTCCAAGTGCTTCCAGTAGCGCTCTATATGAAAGGAACGATGACTATTCAGATAGATAGATAAATCATAATATTTTGATCCCAGCCATGTTTCATGCAAACACGTATGAATGTCTGCATAAAAAAGCAGTCGCGTCGGTGCCTCGAGTCCACACATGATGAATTAAAATTTCAAGTCAATTCAAATCTATATCCTTCTTAATGATCATTGGTTTTATTAATAAAATGTGAATTTAATAAAATGTGGATCGAATATTGAATGTAGGTACCTACAACGTATGAATGTCTGCATAAAAAAGCAGTCGCGTCGGTGCCTCGAGTCCACACATGATGAATTAAAATTTCAAGTCAATTCAAATCTAATTCCTTCTTAATGATCATTGGTTTTATTAATAAAATGTGGATCGAATATTGAATGTAGGTACCTACAATCTTGGAGATTAATCTATGTTGATACAGGGACGAACAAGAGTCTGCAAAGTTTCAGACATTACTTACAGACATAGTAACTGTAGGTAGTTGAATCTTCTTCGAATGTCAAAGATTTCAAGAAATATTTTGGAAAAGGGAACCCTCTGGTTCTTCAGATTACAGGCCCATCAGTTTTTCTTTCTTTCTTTCTCCCCTTATTCCTTTCATTCTGTTGTCAAACCGTCTAAACCCTTGGCCAAGAGCATGGCAAAAATGACCAGAAGGCA
>NW_007402392.1:0-776 GCF_000475195.1 Diaphorina citri | reverse complement strand
ACATGAAAGTAAAATTAAAAAATCAAATCAAGAATGATAATAAACTGAATATTAAACAAATTAGGTAGGTACATAGGTGCTGATTTTCTTTAACTACGATCAAATAAACTACGGGCTAAAAAATTTCCGGAGGGACGGCCCCAGCTTGTTCACCATTCTTTCGAAAGTTTTTAACACCCAAGACGCTAAGGCGATAGGACGGTAAGACTTGTAGTTGTCTATAGGTTTCTCTTATTTTATGAAGGGGACTACAATGATTTTCCTCCATTGTTCTGGAATATTACCAGACTGCCAAATGTTGTTAAAAATACCAAGTAATTGGCGTTTTGATATTATGGGAGATTTTGAAGTTCTTCAAAAGAAAAACCTTTGTTCATTTCATTTAGTTCGTCCACGTGTGTTGGGGAGGAAAAGGGGGTTTCCTGCATAAAATATGGGGAGCAGAGCGAGCTCAACAGGTTTTCAGACCATTCACCCTCTTGCACAGGGACCGAGGGGGAGGTTTTTCTATTTTTGAGTTGTTTTATAATAATTTTCCAAATGTCACCTATTTTAACGTGTCAATTAAGCGAACTGCAGAACGACTGCCAAGCTTTTTTATTCCTGATTTTGCAGTGCTTTTTAGTAATAATAAAATGTATAGGGACGGACTATTGTATTCGCTTCGGTGTCTGTCTGTCACTCTGTCTGTTCCTATAGACTTATCCAAACCTGGTCGACCTAGGTATATATCAAATTAAAGGTCTTTTTACCAGGAACACGAAAGTGGTGGTGCA
>NW_007402391.1:0-776 GCF_000475195.1 Diaphorina citri | reverse complement strand
GATAGGAGAAAGCCAGCCGTTCCGAGAACGAACATTATCCCATCAGGATAAAAATCCGCCCCGGGCGGGAATCGAACCTGCGGCCTAGCGCTTACAAGGCAGACGCACTACCAACTAAAAAAGATGATTGAAATATGGAAATTGATTGCAAAGGAGGCACTTATGAATGCTGTAATATCCACAAAAGTTGTGAAAAAGCTCTGGCTTTACCACGAATAGTTTGAGATTGATATGTAAGTACCTACGTACACACGTGTGTACATTCATGTAGGTACATTGGTAATTTATGTACATGTACAAAAGTATATAGTTAATAGGTAGGTATAAGTACATATGTATAGGTAAATACATGTATATACGAGTATGTATTGGTACATAGGCAATGTCGGTACATACACGTTTGATGAAAATATTAAAAGCACTTTCCGGATTTCCCCTCCGCCCCCCCTCTCTCTCTCTCTCTCAATATCCGGAGCTTTGTCATGAAATTACCAAACCTAATCTTATAGTGGTAGGAGAGAGAGAGAGAGAGAGGAGGGGGAGAAATAGAGAGGTAGTAAAAAGAGGAGAGAGAAAGAGATAGAGAGAAAAGAGGGAGAGAGGGAGGAAAAGAAAGAGAGATAAAATGAAAGGGATGGAAAAAAGAGGGGAGGGTGAGAGAGAGAAAAACGAATAAAGGGGAAGCAGAAAGTGTGTGTTAGATAAAGAGGGAGGAGAAAGAGTACTGAGTGAAAGAGAGAGAGAGAGAGAGAGAGAGAGAGAGAGAGAGAGAGAGA
>NW_007402390.1:0-776 GCF_000475195.1 Diaphorina citri | reverse complement strand
AATGTCGAACGACATCGACTGGAAGTCAATATAAAGAGGGTAATAAGATATATGAAAAAAATGTTGGAATTATGAGAATATATTGTATAAACAAAAACTCAACAAAGGCCACGTGTGTACCACCTGCTTATTCTGGGTACGTTGAACATTACGACACTTTGGTGACTAATATACTCAATACTCATACTGAGTTCCTAATTAAGTAATGACTAAAGTTTACAGTGATACAGCTGTGTAAAGAGTGAGCGAGTTATAAAGAAGAACTCATCTGTTCAATGGACTACTCAGTGAACATAATATAGAGAGTTAGGATCTGACTCACTGACTGACTTGTCTACTAAAAAGAGTAGTTCTTTTGAGTCACTCACATTTAACACATCTCTACTAGGTATACAGATAACTTAGATGGGAAAGAAAGCCATTTCAACAAGGAAGTGAGAGAGAATGGGATAGAAGGAGAGGAGAAAGCGAAAGAAGTACCTAAGTATTTGAAAAAATATGTATAGAGGAAAGAGATATGGAGAAGGAAAAAATTATCAGGACATGAGGTAAGAGACTGACAAGAAACGCCGACCCAACTTAAATAGGAAAATGCTAGGAAGGAGAAACTTTTTTTCTGTGACCTTCTGGATGTTATCGTTCCTATGAAAAAGTTTGAATTGATATGGGACTCTAAACTCTGAAAAAAATATGTACCTAGACAGCATTTGAGTGCTCCTTTCTAAGGAGTACCCGTCGACACTGGCATCATCTGAAGTAACCAGAATCGTGTACTA
>NW_007402389.1:0-776 GCF_000475195.1 Diaphorina citri | reverse complement strand
TCGGAACGACCTTCTTGTTGTGTCCTCTTTGATTTTTACGTCCTAGAAAATATTACGGATTTGATGACATTGGTATTTCATATTAATACTACAAATTTTATTATTGTATCTATCAAAATCAAATCAAACTATTTTGTTCAAATTCTACTGTTTCAATTTTAAGTATCCTTTAGAATGCAGTAGTTTGATCTTAGCTTACGAAGGCCATGTTGAAAAGGACGCGGTTGGGTATCGCTGGTTTATGTTGAACGAAAAATTTTCATTGAAGGAAAAAAAAAATGTAGACAATACATCTATTTTTATCGAACAAGTCAGGAAGTGAAAAAAAAAGGTAAATTCCTATTAGAGACATCGAACCTTCCCCTCTTTGTTCTTCAATAAACCTCGCCCTTCCTAGTGGGTAATTGGGAGCTATTACCTGCTATATTGGGTTTAACAACTCTCCCAAAGTAATGGCCACATAAACGTCACGTTAATTTTTAATGTTTGGACAGGTCTTCCTTCCCATCTCTCTCTCTCTCTCTCACTCTCTTCCTTCCCTTTTTCACTATCTTCCTCATCCTTCTCATACTCTTCCCTTGTTATTTTCCTCCTCTTTCTGTTTCTCTTTGTCGCCCTCCCTCCCTCTTTCTCTCTCTCCTCCCTCTTTTTGTTTCTTCTTGTCAATTTTGTTCCTATCTTTTCTCTCTTTCTCCCTCTCCCTTTCTCTATCTCTCCTTTTCCCTCAATCTCTCCTTTCTCCTCAATCTCTTTCTCTTCTCCCCTTTTCTTGTCCT
>NW_007402388.1:0-776 GCF_000475195.1 Diaphorina citri | reverse complement strand
GGATAAAACTTGGATAAGGATGACCCTGGAACTCTGACCTAGCACCTCAAACCTCAACCTACCTCGTGGATCAACTCATAAGATAAGTGCCTTTAGTAATAAAATTGAAATTTCTATAAAAATGAATACAAATAAAATTAATTTGCCTACACTTAGAAGTACCTTTGCTACCAAAAAGGAATTAATAGACTTTAAAAGGTCGTTCAATTGTTATCTCACAGCCAATGAGCTAGATGAGAAGAGTGAGGCAGTAAAGGTAGCACACCTTAGATGCACCCTTAATGATAAATTAAATGATTTAATTGATAAAATCACTGGTACAATTACTGTAGAGAAAATCTTCAAATATTTGGAAGAGGAGTTGATCCCAAAAGAGAACACATGCTTCAACCAATACTGCTTCTTTAATATTCCTACCTGTCATCATATCCACGTGATTTGTGGTCACAATATCGGGTTTCACGAAGTTCTTTAAGGGAGGGTGGTAGGTAATTAAGATGTCTAATATGTTATCCAATATAGTGATGAACCCTCTAACATTAACCACACATCTGGGCTGCGTTCCTGTAAGGAACTTTACAACTTTGCACTTCGATTTCCTCTAATTGGATTAAATTGTGGTTTATGTGATGGATCTATGCTTCTATGAAGGGTAGATAGATGGATATACCTATCTATATCCCCTGGGCACCTATACCTATATCCCCTAAGGTTGCTAATTCGACTTTGAATGTAGGTATTTCAACGGGATATAGGGGCGAGTACGAGACAATTTC
>NW_007402387.1:0-776 GCF_000475195.1 Diaphorina citri | reverse complement strand
CCCTCTTCTCATTCCCCTCCTCTCTACCTTTATCCCATCCTTTCCCCCTCTCTTTACTCTCTTCTTCCCCTCTCTTTCTCCCCTCTTCTCATTCCCCTCCTCTCTACCTTTATCCCATCCTTTCCCCCTCTCTTTACTCTCTTCTTCCCCTCCTTTCACCCTCTTCTCATTCCCCTCCTCTCTACCTTTATCCCATTCTTTCCCCCTCTCTTTACTCTCTTCTTCCCCTCTCTTTCTCCCCTCTATCTTCCTTCATCCTCCCACATTTTCTTCTTTGGTCTGCTAGCTTTCCTCGGAGGTATTTTTCCAAAATTGAAAGCCAGAAATGATCTCCGTTGTTCACTTTTTCCTCTTTCTCTCTCCTTTCGTAATTTTGCCTTCCCTCCATCCTCTCTCTCTCTCTCTTTCTCTCTCTCTTTCTCTCTCTCTTTCTCCTTCTCTCGGACCTTTTCCTGTTTTTATGGTTCATAATCATAATATCTCTAGGTACTTCCCATACATATGTATGTACCTACATACCGACGTACATACTAAAGGTTACCTATTCTATTTCCTATCTGCCATGTCCCCAAATAATTTCACATGGAAATTTCTCATGTTTTTCGTCTCGCCCAGGTATGTCGGACTTGCATTCCATTCCGTAGAATGAGAAATTCAGGAGAGAAGAAGAAGTCTGGAGAAATTCAGTAGAAGAAAGAAAAGAAGATGATGGCGAAGAAGAATAAAGCAGTGAAAGGTCCAGCAGCAGAAGGAAGAGGAGGAGGAAGAGGAGAAGA
>NW_007402386.1:0-776 GCF_000475195.1 Diaphorina citri | reverse complement strand
TTTTCTCAGTATTTTCTGTTAACTTTATTTTCTTAAGTTTATCAATCATTTTCGAATGAGAAATCGTTTCATACGCCCATTGTACTTGGAAACAGCTTCTAAAATTTGTACACGAAGTACGGTGACTAATTCATTTTTTTTTTTCATAAATACTTCATTTATTTTATTTATATCATAGGTAGGTACAATAAATTGGAAAAAAAAAATATATATCTTTGATGACACCTATGCTGTTTTGATGGAAATTTATAGAAGTTACCCCATAGCCTGATTTACTTATTATAAGTAGTATGTGCCAGGCTATGGTTCATGTACTGCAAAAAAAAAAAAATGGTTTATGTACTGCATTCACTTGGGACAAGTTTTACATTTGTAGGTATGGGTATATGAGTTATAGGGTCTGCCTTTTTCTGAGCTTCCAGTCACCTAGAAGCAGAAGGCGATTTTACGTGAGAGCTTAGTAGGGCCTCTTATTATCGGTTTGTCAGTTTACGATTTGCTTCCTTAGGTAAACGTAACGTAGATGCACTGAGATACCTATATAGACATGACATAAAAAGTTATTGTCCTTCTTGTGAAAAAGTCTTCAATTCCGAGTACTATGTCATTTTATGACGGTTTCAATTTCTTTGTTCCTGGGTATTGATGATGAAGTATCAGCACTGTTTCACTTCCACAGTTCCTGCAGATAATAAAAGTCCCATAAATACAGTTTTACAGAGATCCCGTTTCAATTTCGAAATTGCTTTTCTAACATTTTTGCCCAGGATCGTTTT
>NW_007402385.1:0-776 GCF_000475195.1 Diaphorina citri | reverse complement strand
AGTGTTAAGGGTTTTCTTTGACGTCACCCATTTGATTTACACAGGTCAGTTCTTGACCTCAGGAATAACTGAAAACTCTCCGTGGTCATTAGAGATCGAAGTTAAACCCAAGTAATCAAACAGAGAGATCGGAGTTAAAACCGTGTAAATTAGAAGGGAAAGATAAAAACCGTGTAAATTAGAAGGGAAAGATAAAAACCGTGTAAATTAGGTAGAAATATGTACAATTGTACACTAAAGGGGAAAGATAAATCTCTTCAGACACGAAATAAGCCATAACATATGTAGAATTTGTAGCAACGTGAGATTTAAGTACACGAATTGACTGTGAAACGAGTTGGATAATGGGGAAAAATCAGATTCTATTTCCTGAATGAGAGGGTGCTAAAAAAAAAAAAAAAAAAAAAAAAAAAAAGGGGGGCAAAAAAAAGGGTTTAAAAGGGAAAAGGGGGGGAAAAAAAAAAAAAAAAAAAAAAAAAAAAAAGAGGGTGCTAATAATAGAGTTTAGAATGGAAGGAAACCACTAGGCGAGGTTAATGCTTGGGGCATTCTCAACCAACCTGTCGAGGTGATGTAGGTGCCACAGTAGCATCTAGTTCCGCAAAAATTTCCGATAGTTACCGATTCTGCCATTTCAAAAATATACTCTGATGACCACAGTAAGAGTATTGACATAAGTGGGAATAAAGGAACTTCTTCTTCTTCTTTCACTTTGCCATTATCCCAATTTCATATGGGACGAGTTCTATTTAAATAAACACAATTAAAAAATAAAA
>NW_007402384.1:0-776 GCF_000475195.1 Diaphorina citri | reverse complement strand
ACATTAGTGGAGATATCAGATTTTCTTTCCCTTTCTATATTTTACCGTATCAAATGAAAGAAATTTTTTATCTCAAAAAGCTCATTTTTTTAATAAACAATTTTATTGAGGGTTTTATAAATCGTTAGTTTGTTAGATTTATACAGAAGTAAAGTTCCAAGTGTATAATTTACTCTTATTTACAACTAAAAGTTCTAATCTTCTTCTTCTTCTTGTTACGCCGTCTCCACACGAAGGTTGGCGATCATTCTGGCAGTTTCTTCTCTGGATCTTAGTGTTTTGAATATTTCAGCTGTTGTTGATAGACCTGTCCAACGTTTGATATCTGTCAACCACATATTTCTTGGCCGCCCTGCTGCTCTGTTACCCATGATTTCCCCTTGAATTACGAGTTGGGGAATGTTGTATTTGTCTCCTCTTAAAACGTGACCGAGGTATTGAATTTTCCTTTTTTTTTTACAGTTGCTAGCAGTTCTTTGCTCTTTCTCATTCGATTTAGTACCTACCTACCTCTATGTTAGTGATATTTTGTCTCCAGGATATTTTAACATGCGTCTATACAGGTATAGTTCGAAGGCTTCAATTCTTTTTCTTTAATCAGGTTTTTTATGCTTAGCACATTGCATATTCAAACAGTTATACGGCGTTCATACAAATTAGGTAGGTACCTAAGCCTGCCTACTGTTCATTTTATTTCCCGGTGCCGAGCAATGGAAAGCTGGAACTGGAAAGTCAAAACTGCCTATTTTTTTTTTACCAGCCTTGGAGTGTAGCGA
>NW_007402383.1:0-776 GCF_000475195.1 Diaphorina citri | reverse complement strand
TTATTTCAATTCAGAACCCTTCTCGGGCTCTGAAAATCTGAAAGGGATTGTTTCGGATTCCGGAATCATTAAAAGAGAAAAATTGGGCATGGTAATGGGTTAACAAATTTGATAGTCGTCCATATTTAACCCTTTGAGACCATTAACCCTTCGGGGTCTGGGCTTTAGTGACTAAGATTTGGCCTAAACTTAATAATATGTATTTTTAAATTAGTAAAAGTGGACATTAAGATTAATTAAAAAGTCAAAGAAATAGGTGCATAAAATACATTATGTACTAAAATTACAATAAGAAAATATTATAAATCAGAAAATAAATAAATAAGTAGGTAATAAAATTAATAAAGCTAAAATAAATATCTATACACATTTTAATCAAATTGTAATTTTCTCACACCTGCCTTGGTGGCGTAATGGTCAAGGCGCTCGCCTGGTGAACAGGCGCAGGTTCAATTCCAGCCAAGGTACGGAAATTTGTTTATTTTGACCTCATTTTTTCCCCATTGCTGGGATAAGGGCTGTAAAGGAGCCTCTAGTATAGTGTAGTCTAGTCTAGTCCTATTCAAGCAGTATTATCTGTCAGTATGGTTTCATGGAAAGTTACTAAATATTACCTTGGCCATTGAAACCACTCCTGAAAGATCCGTCTTATGCCAACCACTCACTCTAAAGGTGTGTCTACCGGCCGTCGACTATGCTTGGATACACCTTTAGACCGTCTGACAGACTGTAACAGACCGCGGTTTGCCAGACAGCGTGTGTGGCGGGAAAATCAT
>NW_007402382.1:0-776 GCF_000475195.1 Diaphorina citri | reverse complement strand
CCTCGAATAAAAATGTCTTTGGAGAATCATAAAATTCGGACTTCCTGAGTGCTCTCGTACATGGAACTTCACTTTGCAGAAATCTAATAAACTTGCTGGATTTAATGTGATAACTTTCTAATGACACACAAAACGAACTGTATATTTTTCAACTGAAAATATTATCTGCTGATTGAGAACACGGTAAAAAGTTTCTAAATGCCAAATGCTACTGTTCAATTTTCTAACCCAGTTAGCTTGAAAGGCTTGAGAAATGAAAGCCCGGAAGTTCTTGGAACAGAACATGAAAGCCTGGACACTTGAAGAAGGATTCATTCCGTTAAAATACCTGTGAAATAACCTGCCTGAAGTACAAATACTTGGAAACCAAACTGCTCGCACTCAGTGAAAAGTTCAGACTAACTGACTAATGAGTAACGATATAACGATGGAAGACAGATTTCATTGAAATAGTTACATCTATTTCATTGAAAAACTAGGCTGAACGTACTGCATGCTTAAAAAATTTCCACAAAATTAGTTATTACTTTCTAGATAGGCAAATTTTGTGGATGTAGTGTAGATGTTTAAGTTCTTCTTCGCCCTAGCTTTAAGCATAACACTATTAACTTTATTAACAATACTTAAAACAAATCCATCTCTTTTCTTTCCTTCCTTCAGATTTCTCAAATGTTGCCCACGGGGGGCAAGCTGTCTTCGATCGCCTTCGGTATCCGAGACTTGTCCACATTCATCGAGATCCTCAACGACATCGGCCAGGAGTTTGGTGTGGACGA
>NW_007402381.1:0-776 GCF_000475195.1 Diaphorina citri | reverse complement strand
CTCCGCCACTGTTAAATTTTCAGCAATAATTTTCCCAAACAGCCATTGAGGCGAAAAAAATTCTATGGAGAAAAAAAAGAGATGATCGCTGTGGAAATTGAAACAAAGGAAAAATTATTCTCCGATAAAAACAAAATTTACAGTCGGGGGGACTCGTGCTATTTTATGCTAGCGGACAGCAGGCTCGTACTTAAAGGACCTAAACGAGTAAAAGAATAAATAAGGGACCTCCCTGGTAAAATGTCTAACACCCATATTTATGAACAAAATGCTGGCTCTTAAGTTCGTGCTAAGCATAGTCTCAAGGCATTTGATTGGTCAATTTTGACTTGAGACTGATCTAAGAACGGTCATTCTTGTTCATAAATACGAGTGTTAAAGGCTCACATTGGAAGAAAAGATCAGTGGTTGGGTGGAAGAGCTCGTTAAGAAGAACCCTGCCACTCTTTTTACTCTGGTAATGCCGTCACCGGTCGCTACTCGATTCAAGTAGCTACGCAATAGTCCTGAGGTGGCTGAGTTGTCCCTATATTTCGCCCTATATGTCCCTATATTTCAAGTCATCCCATATTTTTTACAGCCCATATTTCACCAAGGGTCAGCCCGTGTTCCAGTAAGAAAACCAAAAAAAAACTTCGTCTTCCGAGAATCGAACCCGAAACTTCCGGTGTGATACTCACTCACGGAGGATGTTTTACTCCCCTGATAATCCTCGTTCTACTCTCCGTTTCCTTTTCATTGTCTGATGGCGAAATCTAAATTGAATTTTTTTATAT
>NW_007402380.1:0-776 GCF_000475195.1 Diaphorina citri | reverse complement strand
AGGAATGGTTTGCTTCAAACCGGTCACTTCTTAACCAAAATAAAACTAACCACATTTTATTTTCTCTCCGTCATGTGAGACGGGGCACAGGAATGGTTTGCTTCAAACCGGTCACTTCTTAACCAAAATAAAACTAACCACATTTTATTTTCTCTCCGTCATGTGAGCTTCCCTGAAAATCCTCCTCATGTGAAGTTACTGGGTTTTCTTTTAGATCCCCATTTCAATTGGCAAATCCATATTAACTCTGTGGCTCAAAAACTGGCAAGTCGCCTCTTTCTTTTGTCTCGACTTCGGAACGAAGTCTCCCCATCTACTTTGTTGAGCGCCTATTACGGCCTTTTCCATTCGTTGTTATCATACCGCTTGCTTTTGTGGGGTCATTCAACGCATAGCCAGCAATTATTATTTGTATTAGAAAAAGAGCTGTACGTGTATTGGATAAATTACCCTACAATAGCCATGCCAAACCATCATTTGTAAAGCTAGGTATACTAACTCTTCCTAGCCTATACATATTACAGTGTGTCATGCATGTTAAAAACAACCTGTCTCAGTATTCTACATTCACTGCCTTTTCCATTCGTTGTTATCATACCGCTTGCTTTTGTGGGGTCATTCAACGCATAGCCAGCAATTATTATTTGTATTAGAAAAAGAGATGTACGTGTATTGGATAAACTCGCACTTCGTGCTCGTCCACCCCCCGGGGGCTTCGCGTGTTCGCTACGCGGGGTTGCGTATACGGTCGCGCTGCGCGCTCCCGGGGGCTTCGC
>NW_007402379.1:0-776 GCF_000475195.1 Diaphorina citri | reverse complement strand
CTGGTTTCTGCTATCATCTTCCTCAACTTATTAAACGCTTCATCATGTTTTCCAGTCCAAATGAATTCGTTGTTTGGTTTTGCTATCTCCCTCAGCGGCTCAGCATGGGATGACAGATTAGGTAGATATCTGGAGAGATAGGTTACCATTCCTAGAAATCGAAGAACACTTTCTTTATTTTCAGGTTTCGGCATGTTTACAATGGCTGTTATTTTCTTACTGTCAGGTTTAACTCCCTGTGAAGACAAAACATGACCAAAGAAATTAATTTCGTTCCAATGGGGTCTACTTGAGAATGCACATCAAATTGAGGGGGGAGGGGGCTGTTAGAACAAATGGAGAGAGTTTCAAGTTGTAACTCAACAATTTTACATTTAGTTTGTCTCGTTGTTCCATAGAAACTCTTGAATGGGTTGTTTAAGTTGATGAAATTGGACAAATATATTATACACAGGTCTGATCAGGGCTAGAGGGGTTGATTGAGGCCAAGGGGGCCTGATTAGGACACTTTTTTTTAGTTCTACAGTTACAACTGAGCAACTATTTAAATACAACCAGCCCTACTGTTACGATATCGGCCAGATATTATCTGACTGTAGGTTTTGGAAAATAAAGTCAGTCTGCTTTTGACAGCTCCAAAATAATGTTGTTCCCAGTTTTCTTACTTTTCCCAATAGATTAAAACATGGTGTCAGGTGTGGGGTCTAAGCATATCCTTAGTTGCTTATTTTCTTTGCGTACTATAGTTAAGTTACTCACCCAGTCCGTATATTCGT
>NW_007402378.1:0-776 GCF_000475195.1 Diaphorina citri | reverse complement strand
ATATTATCTGGATATTACTTGAGATAACCCCGATTCATTCGGTGACACCGTATAGTGGAGGGACAAATGGGGAGTCAATGGGGCCTACAGGACCCAATGGGGTTGCGATGATAGCACCATTCTTCCGACATGGGATGCAGAAGGCTCAGGTCCATCATGGCATTCGGGAGGTGAGACACATAGATAAGAAGGCAGAAGGATTAAAAGAAAACTTTTTTTTTAAGGTTTGATAGACGGAACTGTAACTGCTAAGGTCCTTATTGTCCCAAAATCGAAGAGAGAAGGAAGACAGGATAGGAGAAAGCCAGCCGTTCCGAGAACGAACGCTATCCCTTCAGGATAAAATCCGCCCCGGGCGGGAATCGAACCCCCAGCCTAGCGCTTACAAGGCAGACGCGCTAGCAACCAAGCTAAACTAAGCTGGTGCTTGGAAAAAAAAACCCTTACAAGGAAGACGCGCTAGCAACCAAGCTAAACAAAGCTGGTTCTTGAAAAAAAAAAAAAAAAAAAAAAAAATCTTACAGCAAACTGTCTCTTTCGAAGCCACTTTACAGATTTATTTCTTCGTAGAAAAAAGGTCCCATTGATGGTATCTTGCCATAAAATATGTATACGAGACCTTGTTTAGACTGCTTTGGTAAAGGTACTTTTTGTCTCATCCAAGCAGGATAAACAAAGTATATTCTATTCTATTCTAAATATTATATTCTATTGCCTCCTTTACCTCCACAGCTATTCCTCTGCAAAGACATCCATGGTAAGATAGGACTTCGAGT
>NW_007402377.1:0-776 GCF_000475195.1 Diaphorina citri | reverse complement strand
TCTAAAAAAAAAAAAAAAAAGATGGGCATGTTACGACACAGACTACACGAGTCTGATGTAGCAGTTGTTTCATTGGTACGGTAGTAAAAAGGGCGATGAAAGTGATGAAACCCTCATTTTATTATGATAGAGGAAATTGTATAATAGGAGGTCTTATCGTCCTGAAATTGAGAAAGAAGACAGGATAGGAGAAAGCCAGCCGTTCCGAGAAAGAACCTTATCTGTTCAGGATAAAATCCGCCCCGGGCGGGAATCGAACCTGCGACCTAGCGCTTACAAGGCAGACGCGCTACCAACCAAGCTAACTAGAGCCTTGGTGGACTTATTTTTTTTAGATGATAGTGGGAAATTTAAATCGATCCCGCGACCTAGCGCTTAAAAGGTAGACGCGCTACCAACCAAGCTAACTAGAACCTTGGTGGACTTATCTTCTTTAGATGATAGTGGGAAATTCTATCAGGAAATTAGGGAATTTTTATGTCGAAAACTTTTTTTTTTTTTCTTCTTTTTTTTCAATCCTTTAAAAATTTCACTTGTCCGTTTCCGTAGGGCATTGGAGTTACACCCACACCATCCGCAAGCCCAAGATCCACAACCAAGTGGTGGAAGTCAAAACTCAACTGACGCATCGCGACTACATCAACATGTTGCAGCAGAAGGACGACTCCCACTGGGCCATCTTCAAGAAACGTCGCTGCTTCATTCACAACAATCAGTACTTTCAACTCGACGTGTACAAGGAACCGTGCCATCCTAGGTAGGTGTTTCATTGGTGT
>NW_007402376.1:0-776 GCF_000475195.1 Diaphorina citri | reverse complement strand
ATGAGTCCTGCACAATGCTTAGGTAATAGCTTATCACTAAGCGTGCACTGCTCGTCACAGATCGTAGTAATGATGTTCTTGGCTTCCTTAGACATTTCCTCAAGGAAGATATTGACTACTGAGAGACTTCGCTCTCGGATATGATGTCTTTCTTCTGGACATAATTCATGTGTACAGTTCTGGAAGTGATTGCAGATCAGAGGGAATGCAATGATATAGCGATTCTGAGCTGGGAACTCCAGACACATGTGGAATTGATCCTCGAACATTTTACTATAGAAACAAAAGATGGATAGATCTGAAGTTTCTACTAGAAGTTCGTCTAGATAATCTACCATCTTGGTATGGAAGCCAATGGTATCTATGAGAGAAGCAAGTTCCTTATGTTCAGCCAGGTTAAGTGAAGCTTTACCAACACTTGTGTATGCTTGAAGTCTGAACCAGTCCAGGCGCAAGGCTCTGAAATCAAACACCTCATTATCTTCTACTTGCTTCACACTGAGACTTGCAATAACATTGTACAGAGAGCTCAAGATAATACTTTCATCCTCTGGACACACGGACAAGGATTGCATACCATGGTGCAAGGACACAGCATCATATCCTGCCAAGTATTGCACGTAGTATCTCTGTAATACCTGCGAGTATTTCCTCACCAGAAGTCTCAACTCTTCCATATGGAATAACAACTCTGGAAGTTGACGATCTACCAAATCTTCAGCTGACTTGGACTTTCCCTTCTGTACGGGAGGATTATCATTGTGACGTAACAACCA
>NW_007402375.1:0-776 GCF_000475195.1 Diaphorina citri | reverse complement strand
AAAAAAAAAAACAGTATGCAAATAAAAACAAGGTAGCAAGGTACCTACATTTTAACTTGCAGAATAAATACATAAATACTTACCTACGTAGATAAATACATAAATAAATAAAATTCATAGCAAACTATTTACAGTTTTTTTTTCTTCTAATTATGAATCTCACAACAAAACTCCTTAGTTAGGTAGTTAAAAAAAACAGCTTTTTTTTCTAAACAAGTAAAAATAAATAATTGTAGGTATTCAGTGACGACTTTCTAATTATGTCAATTTAAAATTCGAAACTTAAACAGTGGCGGAGCTGTACTGGGGCACAACCAGTGGTATGTCCCCATCACCGACAAAAAATTGTACTCCTATTTCGATTACAAATAACAAATATTCGTAGAAAGTAATTATTGCTTCATTACAACTTATCATCAGAATGATTTCCTCAAATTAAATCGATCCCATTGGCTAAGGAAACCTAGACCCTTGACAAATGGAGTGTGCCTGAAGGTTTATTTCCAAGAGTTCTTTCTGGTGTTCTCTTGTTGACCCAACACCTGAATTGTCTCGCCCATCTGATGAGGGCCTACGAGTATGATCATGCTACGACACAGACCACACGAGTCTAATGTGGCAGTTATTTAATGTAATTCTGAGAGTAGTTTATTATTTCATTTCATTATTTTTTCATTATATTTCGTTTTATTCAAGATTTACATTATGTATTTTCCTTTCCACGACTGAATTCTACAGCATTTCTATGAACATTCTTCTCGTTATTATTTATTATT
>NW_007402374.1:0-776 GCF_000475195.1 Diaphorina citri | reverse complement strand
TACCGGTCAGGTCTACCTGATAGTGTGTGTGCTCATCAGGAGTCAGGTATACCTGATCTCGTGTACCTGATAGTGAGAAATCGAAGAGAGAAGGAAGACAGGATAGGAGAAAGCCAGCCGTTCCGAGAACGAACATTATCCCATCAGGATAAAAAAAAAAAACACATGTATTTTTTTGTTAAGAGGTTTGACAGAGGGAACTGTAACTGCTATGGTCTTATCGTCCCAAAATCAGAGAAGGAAGAGAGGGATAGGAGAAAGCCAGCCGTTCCGAGAACGAACATTATCCCATCAGGATAAAATCCGCCCCGGGCGGGAATCGAACCAGATAGGAGAAAGCCAGCCGTTCCGAGAACGAACATTATCCCATCAGGATAAAATCCGCCCCGGGCGGGAATCGAACCCACCGCCCCGGGCAGGAATCGAACCCGCGGCCTAGCGCTTACAAGGCAGACGCACTACCAACTAAGCTAACTAGGCTGGCTTGGCGGAGGGAAAAAATGAGAACGATTTTAAGTAGGTACCTACCTAAGTTATATATCTACCTTTCTTCCAAGGTTAGGTTCAGTAGGTAGCAATAAAGTGGTTAAATATTGGTATATTATATTTACCTCAGTATCAAATGCGTATCCAGGTATTAAAGGTAGAGGTGGATTGCGAAGTCCTTTGTCCATTTGGCTTCAGGCGATTCCTTAATATTTAAACTTTTAAAGTCTTCGGAGGTAAATATTTACTCGAAATTTCCTTTTAGATAATGCAGGTAGCTGTTCTTCTTA
>NW_007402373.1:0-776 GCF_000475195.1 Diaphorina citri | reverse complement strand
GTAAATTTTATATTGTACATTTTCCCCCTCAGCCGTTGGGCTGACAGTAGCTTTCTGAACAAATTATATAGAATTTTAATACAAATACAGAAAACAGAATAAAACGAAATGAAAAGAGATTAATAAACAAGTCTGAAGCCTGTGTTTTATTTGACTTTCCATTACCCTCCAACTGTTATTTCAGAGTACCAGTTTGACTCTAATTCATTTGCTTTTCGCTTAAAAAACATTGACCTCGCGTAATCCAGCCATAAGAGAGACTCCCCGAATGACAGCTACATTTTCTCGTTATGTACAGACAGTCCTGCAAAGGTATGTCTGCGGGTTCGATTCCCTGCCATAAGAGAGACTCCCCGAATGACAGCTACATTTTCTCGTTATGTACAGACAGTCCTGCAAAGGTATGTCTGCGGGTTCGATTCCCGCCCGGGGGAGGATTCTATCTTAAACAGATAAGGTTCGCTCTCGGAACGGCTGGCTTTCTCCTATCCTATCTTCCTTCTCTCTTCGAATTTGGGGACAACAAGACCTTAGCAGTTACAGTTCTTCTACCAAACCTCTAAAGGAAGGTATATCTTACCCAGTACAGAACTTAGATTAGTGGATAATGTAGTTGTCTTTATCTAAGTATTTACTGATCAAAACAAAAACGTCACTTATTGTGACACTAAACGACGTAAACTCTTAATTTGACAGATAATAAGTTTGGATTCGTATATTAGATACAAGATAAAACTGTTACCTATGAGAAGAGTGACAATCAAATTAAGGAGAAA
>NW_007402372.1:0-776 GCF_000475195.1 Diaphorina citri | reverse complement strand
TTTCATTTCTCTACGACAAATCGTTCTTGAGATATTTTGTTCACAACTTTCTACTTTTTCCCATTTAAACCTGTAGTAGGTACGTAACGTACGTACAGACCATGGGCTAAAAACCACTTTTTTGGAATCAGGGGACCCCAAAACGGATATTTCCACCCATTTCCCGATTTTGAAAATTTGGACCGATTGCAATACTTTCATTACTAGTATAGCTCGCTATACTGTAGTAATAGAAAGTAAAAAACTTATTGAACAAGAAAATAATAACATAAGAAATCAGGAATCAGGGGACCCCAAAACGGATATTTCCACCCATTTCCCGATTTTGAAAATTTGGACCGATTGCAATACTTTCATTACAAGTATAGCTCGCTATACTGTAGTAATAGAAAGTAAAAAACTTATTGAACAAGAAAATAATAACATATGAAATCATAATTTATGAAAAGAGACTTTTTTGTATATTTTGTGAAACAGTAAATAGCGGTTTATTTATAGGATTTGAAAGTTATATTTTGAATGAAATGGAATGTAACAAGAAAAATACTGGCACCAGAGGGAAAAAAATAGCTACCTATCCGTAATTTCCAAATTACCTACAAGTTACAAACACATGGAAGAAAAAGGAAACAGCCAAAATGCTAGTCATAATTAACGAAACAATTAGTTTTTTTTCTGTCAAAATAAATAAATAAAGTACAATTTTAGATAACTTGCTTTTTTACTTTCTATTTTTTATTACATATAAAATTACCCACTTATTCCTAGTGAAGCAT
>NW_007402371.1:0-776 GCF_000475195.1 Diaphorina citri | reverse complement strand
CGAATTTCAGGGGGTGTCCCGACGTCCCGTTCAGTTTTTCATTTTGGGGCGTTTTGTCCCGAATTTCCGTTTTTGTCCGAGAAAAATTGGGGACGCGTTTTTTAACTTAAACCTTTAATGAATCCATGGGGCATTGGGGATAGCCTTTAGAGTAGTCTGAATACCTTGATAAATCTATGCTATGGGACATTAGGGATAGCCTTTAGAGTCTCTAACCTCTCATATTCCAGTAAAGTACCTCAAGGACTCTACCAAACGAGACTGTTTGACTGCATCAATATCTAGAATGGTTTGAACACAAAATTGAATTTACCTCCTACTGCGTTATAAAATCATTAATAAAAAAATACTTTACAATCGTTGATACACGTAACGGCGTGATTGTCTTCTTGAGTCCCTCTGCATCCGAGTATAGGTACTCCTACGAGTATATGTATACCACTAAAGAGGAGGACTTTGCATCTTTGCAATCTGGAAAGCAGAGGTCTTTAATTAACCAATAGTTGCCTTGTAGGTAACAAGAGTTATCCTAAAACCCAAGTTATGCATGCGGTTTCAGCTCTTTTAAGTTTTTTTTTATTATTATTATTGACATCCGTTTAAAAAGCATTCCATTATTCCATTGCCTATGATTTTTGTGCTCTTTTTTCCAATTTTAAGAAGTATTAAATATTAAAAACTCTGCAAAATTTAAAAATCTGTCTGGAATTGGATACTTTTTTGTGAAGAGATTTTTTTTTTTTTTTTTTTTTTTTTTCAAAAGGTTTTACAGAGGG
>NW_007402370.1:0-776 GCF_000475195.1 Diaphorina citri | reverse complement strand
CGGCTGGCTTTCTCCTATCCTGTCTTCCTTCTCTCTTCGATTTTCGGGACGATAAGACCATAGCAGTTAAAGTTCCCTCTGTCAAACCTCTTAAAAAAAAAAGGATTGAGTAAAAAGAAAAAAAAATGAGGCCGGGAGAGACTCGATTACCATGCAGCATTTACATAATATTCCATTTTTTTACGAGAAAAATAATGCACATTGTTTTCCTCAGCCAGAATTTGAAATTTTAATAAATTCATCAAAATACATCATCCCCCCTCAAAAATGAACCTCGCATACAGATATGCTCAATGGCTCATTAGATTCATATTTCAAAGCTCCCCAAAAAAAGAGGTAACAGCTGTCAACAGCGCTTTAGAAGCCCCCTCTCCTACTCCCCCCCTGTGGTGAAAACTGCAGTGGAAGCTTGGTTTTGTCGACTCACCACATAGCTGTGAAAAGTTGACTAGAGAAATGGTGGTTACTCACTACACAGGGTTTTCACAGAAGTATAGGAACAAATCGCGAATGGCTTTATTATGCTCGTATCAAATTTACAGTAATTAACAGGACAATATCTCTCTTCTAAATACAAAATATATATATAGCTTCTCTAGGGATCTTAAATACCTTCTTCGTAAAAAACTTCTGATAATTTCACAATAGAAAAATTAGGCTTTCGCTTCCATGAAAATTTCTTCTAGACTGAAAAATAATCCATGTTGTTTTCCTAGGCGAGAAAAATCGATAACTCCCTAGCAACGCGTGTCAATATTTCACTCTCCCTAGCAACC
>NW_007402369.1:0-776 GCF_000475195.1 Diaphorina citri | reverse complement strand
TTAGAATGTGTTTGAATTCGATAGATATCACATTTCACATTGTTCCAAGACCCGAGACAAAATCAGGAGTGTTTTTAGCATGAAGTTCCAAGTAAGAGCTAGTGTAGGTAATGATGTTTTCGGTTAACCAGTGATATACCTAATGGTTTGGCGTATTGTATCCTGAACTTTGCAGTCACAAAAGAAATGTCAATAGAAGCAAGAAGAAGTGTGATCAGAATGCTGTAAATTCAAAAGACTTTCATGAGTTACCTGGACATTTGTAGACCTGGCTGGAACCTTAAACGTGAATAAGTGGGTCTTGTTTGTCCAGGAGAGACGAAAGTAAGTGGTCTTGTTTGTCCAGGAGAGACGAAAGTAAGTGGTCTTGTTTGTCCAGGAGAGACGAAAGTAAGTGGTCTTGCTTGTCCAGGAGAGACGAAAGTAAGTGGTCTTGTTTGTCCAGGAGAGACGAAAGTAAGTGGTCCTGCTTGTCCAGGAGAGACGAAAGTAAGTGGTCTTGCTTGTCCAGGAGAGACGAAAGTAAGTGGTCTTGCTTGTCCAGGAGAGACGAAAGAAAGAAGGCGGAAATACTCGTAGATAAAGATTTTGTACATTTTCGGTAGGTATTCTATCAATATGTTTCATTATGTGTAGATACGAGGTAGATATGTACAAAATGTCTAAAAGGTTTCACTCCTGAGTCTCTAATATTCTCTTCAGCCCCTCGATGTAAGTATTAATGATCATTTATTAACGAAGAACATTAAATTTTATAATTAGTTTAATCTGTGCAA
>NW_007402368.1:0-776 GCF_000475195.1 Diaphorina citri | reverse complement strand
TGATGACTTGTAAGATAAAAACTTGTATGTATGAATTGTATGGATATTTTTTGTATGTCAAACATTTTGCAAGTTTAGAGCTTAACAACTGATATGGTTTTAGATCTTGGTTTTAGATCATATGGACTATTTTGTATGTCAAAAACATTTGTGGCCAGGTATCTATGCTTGTTGAAACTATTCAAATAAACATGAAGTATAGTTTTAGTTGATTCTAGATTATACAGATACATTCCTACTACAGAAGTCTACTTGATTTTAGATCATGTACGTCTACAAATGTATGTTAATGTACTAACGATGTAAAATTTTGGACATGATGCTTGTATGGATTGCATAATGATTAATGCGTTCTCTAATGTTCCAGGTCTATTTCGCAATATTTACATTGAAGACAAGTACCTACCAGAGTAGAGGTTCAGGAGTTCTTTTGTCCTTCTAAACATCTAGTTTAGGCCTGTAGGTATGGTATGTATTTCAAATACCTACACAAATAGGTACCTAATTTGAGTACTGAATTGGGTCTATTTTAACTATTTTTCGATCCACCAAAATCCTTTGGTGGATTGAAAGTGAAATTGGCAAGGTCAGTGGGAAAGTGTCTTTTCCCAACGTAGGCCAATCGATAACATGCAAAATTTCTTGTCAATACATAAGGTAGAGTGGTGGGTAAGTAGTTAGGTACTCGTGATTTTCATTTTCCTTGGCCAGCCTAGTTAGCTTAGTTGGTAGTGCGTCTGCCTTGTAAGCGCTAGGCCGCGGGTTCGATTCCCGCC
>NW_007402367.1:0-776 GCF_000475195.1 Diaphorina citri | reverse complement strand
AAAGTCAGCCGTTCCGAGAACGAACCTTATCTGTTTCGTATAAGCTTAACACACCTTTTAGGGCTGTTTGCCCCTACACCTAAGCCTCAAAGGGTTTTTAATGTATGACCCTATCTCTTTGGGTTAATGTTCGCCCCGGGCGGGAATCGCACCTGCAACCTGTCGCTTACAAACTGAGCGCGATACCCTCAAAGCTAACAAGACTAGGCTATAGCTGTTTTTATTTTTTTGCAATGAAACTGTGCAGTGTAGGCTACAGATATACAATTATTGTTTCAGAACAAAACGTATTCATAATCTACTGTCGTCAATCCGAGTGAAAAGGGACAATTCCAATTACATGGTGATCGTATCTCATCAGATGATAGGTACCGTTATAACAGTGGTAAGTTTGATCAAGTTGTAAGGATGATCAAGTGGTAAGTATGATTATTACTTTCAGTTGGTCCGATTTACCTTCAGGTTCAATATCGATCCCGACATAAAGCGTCAGCTATCTTATATTTACATACTTTGATGTCTTACCACTTTTTGGAATTTTTACAAGGAACAATCCTTTTATATCTTTCAAAGTCTAACGCACAACTTCGTGAAGCCTAGACCATCAGATTAAAGAAAAACAGATTTAAGCCATTGTACCCGGTTCGATTCCTGAAAATATTTTCTCCCTAGAAAAGCAGGGGACCTGCCAGCCTAGTTAGGTAGTGCGTCTGCCTTGTAAGCGCTAGGCCGCGGGTTCGATTCCCGCCCGGGGCGGATTTTATCCTGATGGGATA
>NW_007402366.1:0-776 GCF_000475195.1 Diaphorina citri | reverse complement strand
GAGGATATTGAGAGAAGTGCGGCGGAGCACTTGGATCATGTAGCTCTCAAGTCTAATATGACTTTAGATTTCACCCACAATACAAAGAATCCATCAGAACACGTTGAAACTCCTGAAGGATTCTATCAACCTGAGTGGGCAGTGGGCTCTCATCAGTCATCCTCAATACAACAGGATCTCAGTCATCTAAACCTAGGTATCAGTAAGCATAACTCCTTGGACCTAGATGAAAGTTTGGGTATCCTTACACCTGATCAAATGACAGACTTTACCATGACGGATGAAAGTTTCCATAGAACTATTTCCTGTGAAGGAATTACAAACCTTATGCCAGAATTCAAAGCAGATATGTCATCTTCAAATTTGAAAGTTTCAGATCACTTGCTGAGTGACGTTACAAACTTAGAATCTACTCCTGTAGAAGATATTACAATGAGTGGTATCATGGAACTAGACGACTGTTTGTCATCAAAGTCGGAATACTTACTCATGAATAACCGTGATCTTGCTGGCTCGCTAGAAACCTCATCCTCTTATTATATTGAAAATGAAAAGAACAACCAAGTCGGTATGAACTGTCTCGTAGAGAGGACTCCATCGTTTGAAGATCTACCAATGGATGGCATCATCACTCAAGAACATAATCATTCCGACGGACCATCGAACTCAACTTGTAGTGCACAACTGATTCCCAACCCGAATAGTTTCATTACAAGTGTGACCAGTATTGCTAGTTTGGACAATGGGTACCAAGGTGATGGTGAGTTAAGTCGCCC
>NW_007402365.1:0-776 GCF_000475195.1 Diaphorina citri | reverse complement strand
AGGAGTAAGAATAACTAAAAATTTCACGATTCTAAGCAATGTACAGACAAATCTACAATTTTATTTATATAGATTTTGCCCCGAGATCCCCTACGGGACTAATAGAGACAATAGACTCTTCCAAAGGTCCAATAATGAACTCGTCCAATGGAGGGATGTTAGGCTATATTGATCAAGGTCAATGACCTTTGGATCATAGGATCTATGCATTCCTGACAAGGTCGTTCAATGAGGTTAGAATGCAGTGGACACGGTACGTACAATGGTGGAAAAGTGAAGCCAAGAAGTTTATTTTTAGGTCGAATAACATAATCTGTGATAGAAATAAACTACCAGATTGGATTTATAGATTAGGTATTCGTTTTAAGATTATCTGTGCAAATCGTTGGATTGAAAACTCATTTTTTGCAATCTCAACACAAATGTAAACGGAGCCTTCAGGTTAAACGAGATCTGGCAACATTGCCATATTGATCAAATCAGCTGACTTTTGTTTTGATAATTTGGCAGATCAGCAAATCAGCAAAAAAATCAAAAAATGCAAAAATCTGGAAGAAGGGAAAGCAAAAACGGGAAGAATTTTCCGGCTTTTTGACATTTCGACTGTAGTGTGTGGAAAAACGGAGGAAAGTACCGGATCAGTGAATTCTATGGACATATTTCTTCAGTTTAAGCGAGTTTTAAAATGTTAGAATGATGTCAATGTTCAGAAGGACCTAATTCCTAACTATAGGATATGTCATCCATGATCATCTGTTGAGGGATCTAGCACAGGG
>NW_007402364.1:0-776 GCF_000475195.1 Diaphorina citri | reverse complement strand
AAGGTAATTCTTTTTTAAGTCCAAGCAAAGGATTTAATCTCATGACAATCCTTGATACCTCCCTCCTCCATTGTTTGAACATGAAAGAAGTCACAAAATAATGAAAACTCTTGAGCTTATTTGGAAATTAAGTACAATTTCAGCAGAAAAGTCACTCGTTCTGAAATTCGAAATTAAAATCTCTTAATGAATCTTTTCTTTTAGGTACATTTTAGAAGCCGTTTTAATTTTGAAACTAGGTCGCCGTGACACCTGTAGATCACGAGGGGAAGGCTGCCGCTTGATTACCACCCCCATTTTTAGCAAAAGTTAAATTTCAAATACCTATCTGACATTAAAATTTTTTGTGGATATGTTTATATCGAGGTATAGTTAATGCTCAAGGTGAGTCTACTACACTGTCGATCGACATCAATTAAAAGTAGGTACTAAAACTCATTAAAAGAGGTAAATCAAAGGATGAAATATGTATCAGTTTGGACATGTTTCAGGTTCTCTCTTAAATTATAAAATCAAGATCCATTCACACAACGATCGCTCTATCTCCAGAACCACAACACCTAGAAAGCTGAAATTTGGTAGGAATATATTCCTTTTATGATCTAGGTGCGCAATAGATCTCTATTTTTGTCGAGGACCATTACCATAATTTAGTATTATCTCCAGAACGGTTAGTAGATAGGTGGGTCTTTTACAATTTTTTTAATCCGTGACCCTGGAAATCCGATCAAAAGGGCGGAATCAAGTGTAATCAAGTTCAATGTGGGTAGAAAATG
>NW_007402363.1:0-776 GCF_000475195.1 Diaphorina citri | reverse complement strand
GTTCTGATAAAAGCTCTTCAATTTGGGAGGAAAAGTTTCGATCAAAGTTGAAAACTTTTGCTAAAACTTTAACTTGGAAGTTAAAATCGAAATGAAAAGTAATAAACTTTATTAGATGTACCTCGCGGTCTATGTAGGAGTATAAGTATCTAGAATACCTAGATAAATGTACACTGTGTAATTTATTGTGTATACCCAGTATACCTATTAATATACGTAGCAGCCCAACGAGCGCAGTGACCACTACGCCATGGGAGTTGACTAGAAAACCTATTAATATACGTAGCAGCCCAATACGTAGTAAAGCGACTTGTGCTAGGTATTTTCCCTTCCTTTGGTTTTAGTAGCTACAACTTATACTTACGAGTATTTTATGAATCTCATTTCTCTCTCTCTAAGTCTACCGAATTCTGTCACGAAATAGATCATTTGAATATTTACCTAACAGGTACTTCAGATTCTCGTCCACCTCCCAGTAAGTCACTGTCTGGATTCTGGGACCCCCTTCGTTAAAATCCTGGATACGGGCCTGGACCGTATTGATATTTTGGAAGCATCTGCAGTGAAATAAAATATCTATTTATTACGAGTACATACAATGAAACTGATGCTGTCACTCCCAGACATGGGACCTTGTCATATAAAACTTCGTCTTTTGATCTTTACAAGATAGACGTTTAATAACCAAATGAAAAGTCATGATTGTAAACATCATCATGATGAATTTAATCGAGGGGTAAGTATACCTATGTACCGACAGGGTGATACCTATTTAT
>NW_007402362.1:0-776 GCF_000475195.1 Diaphorina citri | reverse complement strand
ACCTAGCTCTTTTTTACAACTCGCTCACTCTTTACACATCTGTAATAAGCAGACATAAAGTATCAATTTTCAAGATACTTCTTTTCTTGGTACTACTTACTTCTTTTCCTACCCACCAGTGCTTTACAATATTTCACGAAATCAGTGAACTGAAGAGTTTTATGGAGTAAGGAACGTGTGCTCAATGATTTCAGTGAGTATAATGCTCTATACTCACTGACATTATACTCATTATGCTCACGGAATACTATACTAGTCCATGGAGGACGCTAACCTCATTATTCTGAGCCTATGAGCAAAACCTTTTGACAGACCTTAATACTAATAAATAATGTTATAGACAGATATAGATAATGTTGTATTTATTATTGCTAGGATCCTAATAAACAATGGTGTTACACGTCGAATTAGTAGAAACCTAGGAACCTCAAATTCTTGACAAGAAAGTTATGTGCCTACTTATTTTGAAGATTTTGGATGGTAGGTATGCTTGAAGAGTTTAAAGACTAAGTAAGTGCTTTTGATCAATTACTAGAAGACAATGCTTTAGGTATATGAAAATCATACAAACATCGGGAAAATTAGAAATGAATGGATTCTTCTACCTCCAATTAAAATGTAATAACTTGTTCTGGTTTTACTCAAAGAAATACCTTTGTCTGGAAATTACTTGCAAATTTTCTCGTACCTACTTGAAAAGTTTAAAAGAAACATATACAAAATTGGCTCCTTATAGGGGAAAAAATCAGGATCAATTGCCTTGGAATTTCAAAGAT
>NW_007402361.1:10155-10929 GCF_000475195.1 Diaphorina citri | reverse complement strand
AAGCCCCCCTCCCGAGCACGAAGTGCGAGTCGAGTATACATATTGTGTGTGTTTTTCACAAGGGAAACATAGGTCTCTTCCGAGCTTTCACCATAGCAACGAGTGTCCATGATAAAGTAAGTCTAATATTGTTATTTTCATCTTGATATACCTCTTTTATTTTGTTATCTTTATTTTATCAATTGATACAGTGATTACAGCATGCTTATTCCTCCAGTTTTAGATCAAGTTCAGGCTCGTTGGTTCTTCTTGGTAATTTTGATACCCACTTATCTCCATTTTACTATATTTGATGCAGTGTGATTATTCGATTATTCCTCTGATTTTTACATCATATGCCATCAGAATGAGCGAGTGTGTGTTCTTAGAACAGGGTCAGACCTCGTCTGTTGTTCCTATAGTTCTTAGAACAGGGTCAGACCTCGTCTGTTCTTCTTACAGATCTTAGAACAAATTCAGGCCTCGTCTGTTTTTCTTGGTGATTTTGATATCTATCTATCTTTATTTTATTATTTGTGATTACTTCAGTTTTTAGAACAGGCTCAGGCCTTGTCTGCTCCTAGAACAGGGTCAGGCCTCGTCTGTTCTTAGAACAGGGTCAGGCCTCGTCTGTTGTTCTTGGTGACGACGTATACTTTGTCTTTATCGCTGGAGAAGAACGCGTTGAAGAAGAGGAACTGAACACCCAGGAATAGAAACACGATGACTAAGCTGATGAGAATATCTGTACGAACGTCGAATCTGGTGGAGAGCAAAACGTTGGAAACGTTAGAT
>NW_007402361.1:0-1526 GCF_000475195.1 Diaphorina citri | reverse complement strand
AATAATAATAATAATAATAAAAATTAATAATAATAATAATAATAATAATTATAATAATAATAATAATAATATAATAAAATAATAATAATAAATAAAATATAATAATTAATAATAATAATATAATAATAATATAGAATCATAGAGGGCACAGTTGGACAATGAACTGAACCACCCCGCCTGCGATGGCTCGAAAAACTTAATTAGGGAGGTGTTCAAACAGAGCAATAAAGATTTGCATAGATTTGGAAAGTTAGCTCACATACGAGCGGTTGAGAAGTGTCGGCAAAATAGATTGCAAAAATGTGCCAAATAGATTGCAAAGGTTCAAAACGAGAGTGTCTAAAGCCTGCAAGCATGTAGCTAAAGAGAGTAGTCGAGTCAGTAGCAACAAAGATATAAGGGACCCACCAAAATAAGGAAAGAACGTTCTTGCCCAAGAAGAGTACGCTATTTTCGTTTCAATAATGCAGCTAGTGGTTCTTGTTGGCTGCTCCGACCTGGCACAAGATTCTTTGTCTGCTCCGACGACAAGATTCTTGTCTCGCCGGACTGGGCTACCAAATCCCCGTACTGTCCGTACCTGGGCCAATATTTTCCTTGATCCTTGTCATTAGTGTTATATTATTTCTTATCTATCTATATTGTCTGGTGGTCTTTTAATAATAATAATAATAATAATAATAATAATAATAATAATAATAATAATAATAATAATAATAATAATAATAATAATTGAGGATAAAATTCCCTGCCTCGGCTGGGATCGAACCCACGCCCTCCTGTTTACCAGGCGAGCGTCTTGACCACTACGCTACCGAGGCAGGTAGATAGGCCAGCCTTGTTAGCTTGGTTGGTAGCTCATCTGCTTTGTGAGCGCTAAGCCGCGAGATCGATTCCCTCGCGGGGCGAATTTCATTCTGAACGGATAATAAATGAATAAGAAGTATCTTTCGAAAAGAAAAGATCATTCTAGGAACGGCTGGCTTTCTCCTATCCTGTCTTCCTTCTCTACATAAGGTCACACTAACGTAATTTATTTACAACTTTGCAATTTGCAAAAGAGTAGCGCTACTCACGAATAGCTCTCGGGGAAGAGGCTCAAGTTGAGGAAGGATTCGAAGTAGCTTTCGCCTGCTTTCCGGATCTGCGGATCCCCGCTCTGGATTTGGCGGTCCATCAGCACAGTCCGGCGGTCAAAGGCGGCCCAAGTGCTCGTCTGACATTTCCCCTCGCGGCAAAACGAGTTGAGGATGCGTGCCGCTTGACTAGAGCCGCCAACGGACGATAGGTCTGGCGGAATGGGCGGCTGATTGAAGCGGTCGAAATTCGTGTCGCCTAGCCCTGCGAAAGGGGAGAATTTGAGGGGTGAGTCTAGTTTTAAAAGTTCAGGGTAAAACTTTTTTTTCTTCCTTTATGGACGTTTGTTTTTAAACCCTCAATGGTTCATCAATGTATAGGGTAAGTGTACCATTTATTCGCCCACCTAAAAAACGTACCATTTATTGGCCCACCTGTACCATACGCCA
>NW_007402360.1:0-776 GCF_000475195.1 Diaphorina citri | reverse complement strand
GTCTAAACAAGGTCTCGTATATTTGATGGGTTATTAAAGAATAATACATACACTAACAATTCATTAAAAAGACCTTGCCTAACTATACGTTTTTAAATGAAATTTCATAAGACTTTCAACTGTTTTGATGAGTCCAAGTGCCCCTCCCAATTTAGCCAGAAGATCCTAAAATTGTTTGACAACCCCCAGGATATATGGTTTCCTTTCAACTGTTTTGATGAAACCAAGTGCCCCTCCCAATTTAGCCAGAAGATCTTAAAATTGTTTGACAACCCCCAGGATATATGGTTTCCTTTCTAGATACCAACCAGACACAAAGTAGCTTAACTTGAGTGGAAAGTCTGGAAGATGAGCCACGAGCTGAGAACATTTTCAAGTAAAAGTGAATTTGACATCTCCACTAATTCATGTTATCAATGTGATTATGACATCTCCACCAACACATTATTTTTTATCAAAGGTGAATTTGTCATCTCCACTAATAACAACAACCGTTCTGAGAAGAACCATATCTGTTTAGGATGATCAGGATGAAGTTCGCCCCGGGAGGTAACCCTTACACGGGTAACCAGATGCGCCACCCTCCAAGCTAACTTGGGCAAAGACCTAAGATGTTAGTCCCCTCCTAAAATAAATGCTTAAAGAAAAAAAAAGTTAACTAGTCTGGAGAGTCGGCACTGATATTATAGATAAGAACATTACGATTCTTTATCATGTCCACTTACTCAACATAAAGCATCTTGTAGATTGTAGAACATAGAAAAATATGTCCACTA
>NW_007402359.1:0-776 GCF_000475195.1 Diaphorina citri | reverse complement strand
TCCATTAAGATAGCATTAGTAACGCATTGCCAGGTCATTAGAATAGAATGGGGGAGGCTGCTTGATAATGAGATTAATAAGAGATCTGTCATTTATTTCGCGTGGGGGATCAGATAAAGCGATTCCTAGCCATTCGCCAATTCAATCAGAGTTTGTTTGCCGTGTACCAATCCTTTTGGAAACCCCGAAAATAAGATGTTTTTTCACAATAGGTACATGTGTCATGTACTTTTACATATTATGATTATGATTGATAGGGTCTTGGTGTGTACCGGAACGGCCAGACTGTTCAGACCAGACTTCTCCGATAAACGTGTATGGCGGGCCTACTATCTCAATTACCGAGGATTTCAGGAACCTCTAACATTCTCATCAGTTAGGTTTACGTCCGAGTTATAGCGTTGAGTTTTATCTTTACTGTAGATAATGCAGAACTCCATTAAGATAGCATTAGTAACGCATTGCCAGGTCATTAGAATAGAATGGGGGAGGCTGCTTGATAATGAGATTAATGAGAGATCTGTCATTTATTTCGCGTGGGGGACCAGATAAAGCGATTCCTAGCCATTCGCCAATTCAATCAGAGTTTGTTTGCCGTGTACCAATCCTTTTGGACATTACGAAAATAAGATGTTTTTCCACAATAGGTACATGTGCCATGTACTTTTACATATTATGATTGATAGGGTCTTGAACTATTTTGTGTCCTTATTTAATCTATGCCATATTCTCCATTGTTCACAGGCCGGGGAGAACTTATTCCTCTACGTTACAGT
>NW_007402358.1:0-776 GCF_000475195.1 Diaphorina citri | reverse complement strand
AAAAATAAATGTGGGCAGGTGGGCCAATAAATGGTACGTTTTTTAAGTGGGCGAATAAATGGTACACTTACCCTATATGTCCCCTAGGTAGGTAGGTATTATCTATGTGTGTATCTACCTCTGTGACTATTCTATTCTATTATTGTCTGATGTAAGTCATGCCGACACTCCGCTGTGTCGATGAACCATCAAGATACAATCACTTGCACATAGATGTAGATATCTACATAGTACAAAGATAGGTAAGGGTATCTAGAACTCATACGTAGAACGATAGAATAGTACATAATGATAGAATGATGGGTAAATATTACCTGCAAGCTTTATGTAGATATCTACATAGTACAAAGATAGGTAAGGGTATCTAGAACTCATACGTAGAACGATAGAATAGTACATAATGATAGAATGATAGGTAAATATTACCTACAAGCTTAAGAGTGTCTACTAGGCACTATCTAGGAATGTTTTTTTAGTCCGTCCTTCCTATATTATTAATAATAATAAAAGGTATAGTGGACGGACTATTGTATTCGCTTCGGTGTCGGTCTGTCCCTGTTAAGGTGGATTTCCACCAACGCGACCTCTGTCGTGCGACAAAATCGCGCGACGTGACCTGTTTTCACTTGCAACATTTGTTGCGCGACGTGACCTGTTAAAAATTAAAGCACTCCCCGACATTTGTCACGCGACGTGACCTGTTTTCACTTGCAATTAAAAAATATTTTAATTTATTTTTTTTTTTAAGCTGTGTATTCAACGTGATATAGGGTGAT
>NW_007402357.1:0-776 GCF_000475195.1 Diaphorina citri | reverse complement strand
AGCTCTCGTCTGAATCGCTGCTTGTCTCCTCTATATCATCACTATGTTTGTTTCTTTTATTATAACTTCCGTTTAGTGAATAATCTTTAATAGTGTTTTCTAATTCATAAGCTAGGCTTTTTTCAGGTTCATTGATAGACTCTGTTAGATCAAAATCATTACAGCTATTTTCCGGATCACTATCATAGTGAATTTTATATTCATATTTTCTGGTGTAGCATGTGTTCTTGAGTTTTTCTACTGTCCCTTTTAGGGCATCTATTGTTATTTTTAGACCATCTCTTTCCTGTTTTAATTTAGCTATATCTTGTTTCATATGTTTTTCAAGTTCCTGAAACTCACTTACTTGTCGCTTAAATTTACGAGAGTTATTAGTAGCTTCTGTTACTTTGTTAGAATATTCTTCAACTTGCTCGTCATATTCTGCTATTAGAGTTTCAATTCTAGTTTCACACTCTCTCAGTTTATCTTGAAGAGCCTTTTGATCACTTAATAGTTCTTCAATTTTATTTTCTTGATCTGTGATATTTGTGTTGTTTAGTTGACACAATCTATTGAATATGATCTGGATTGTATTATCATTGTATTGTAAGGATTTTTTTTCTATTTCATCTTTCAATTTATTTAAATACTATTTGATCTTGTGTTTTCAAGAGCTTTTGATGTTTGTTTTTTAGTCCGTCCTTCCTTTATTATTACAATCCCCCCAAAAAATACCACTTCGTGGCATAAAAAAGACCCCGCCAAGTCGTTCCTCCCAAAATAAATCAAGTGCC
>NW_007402356.1:0-776 GCF_000475195.1 Diaphorina citri | reverse complement strand
CGTTCTCGGAACGGCTAACTTCTCATATCCTGTCCTCCTCTCTTCGATTTGGGGGAGATAAGACCTCCGTTCTCCGTTCTTGTAGACACTTGGGGACCTTGGGGTATATTGCCTCGTAGAAATTTGAAATGGGAAGTAATAGAAAGTAAAATTTTAACATAGGACTTCACAAATTCACAATGCATACCAAACGTGAGCTTTGTTTCTGTGATACTCGTATTATAATGCGCTAGTTGTCTCGAGTTTGAACAATAACACACAACACTGTTTACACCGGGCAAGATCTATGATGAATGAGCAATACTTCAAACCACTACCACTAGACACTAGATCTACTTTCAGCACATCTGGTTCTTATTTTCACAAGCGTAGAACACACACTACGATGGATACCTACAGCTTTGCTCTTATCAAATCGTAAAAATAACAGATTTCTTGAATTCTTTGTCTCGAGTTTGAACAATAACACACAACACTGTTTACACCGGGCAAGATCTATGATGAATGAGCAATACTTCAAACCACTTTTACCACTTCCTTCAAACCACTAGATCTACTTTCAGCACATCTGGTTCTTATTTTCACAAGCGTAGAACACACACTACGACGGATACCTACAGCTTTGCTCTTATCAAATCGTAAAAATGACAGATTTCTTGAATTCCTTCTATGACGTCATTACTAAGAAATTTTCATAGTAAAAATAATAATAATAAATCCAGATTCATTCTTTTTTTTTTTTTTTAGGTTTAAGAAAGAGGTACTTAAGTACCTTG
>NW_007402355.1:0-776 GCF_000475195.1 Diaphorina citri | reverse complement strand
AATAAAAAAAAAGTTGTTACATTTTGATGTCAAATGAATTTCTTCGTTGTTCTACCTGTAGGAGGGCTCCAAATTTGTTATTTTCAGGGCTAATTCTCAGAGTCAATAAGGAGGTAGCACACCAGCCTAGTTAACTTGAAGTTTAGCGCGTCTGCCTTGTAAGCGCTAGATCCTGGGCTCGATTCCTGCCCGGGGCGAATTTTATGCTAAACAGATAAGGTTCGTTCTCACGAATCACCCTATAAGGCGAAAGCAATTAGGCACTCGACGACAAAAGAATATCGATCCTTGAAAACGGCGACGTCCCAGAGTCGAAAATGGCAAAAGCAGAAAAGTCGACAAACCTTCATACGGATTGTTCATTGTGCAAGATCAAAAGAAGAGAAACATAGAGGAGGGAGGGGGTATGGAAATACGTGAGAGGGAGGGAGAAGCGAGGTATTTGGGTGGAGACACATAAGAGAGAGGGAAGGGAGGGAGGTTTTTGGATGGAGGTTGATACCTATAGGGGAGAGGGGGAGGTACTTGGATAGAGGGTGGTACTTGCAAGGTAGGCACTGTAGGCAGAAAGGTTCTTGATGTCTTGAAGAGAGGTTTGCAAGGGGAGTAAGTGAGGTTCTTTCCGAGGTTCTAACGAGTCTAACCTCCGTGGTTAGCGCAGAAGACATCAGATCTAGAGGTTGGTGGATCGAATCATAGTCAATTCATAAAATCTATATTAGAGATGTGTAGATGTAAATGGAGAACGAAACCCACATAATATGTTGTATGTACCA
>NW_007402354.1:0-776 GCF_000475195.1 Diaphorina citri | reverse complement strand
GAAAAGTTCCGTTGGTCCTCATTTTTCCTGCTCTATGACTTTGAAACATCACCCAAGTAAGCGCAACTGATCTATTGACCTAGCGCTTACAAGGCAGGTGGGGTATCTCCCAAGCTAACTAGGCTGCAGAATTGGTGAAGAAGTGATGCTGCGATATCCAGAAAAAAATTAAAGTCATGAAGGGAGTGATTTAGACTTAAATTGGATTATTGCAAAAATAAACTGCATAAAAGCACAAATAAACTGCATAAAAGTGCATACTTACCATGCACATTTCATTTTATTTTCAAATTTTTCGGAGACCACAAAAACAATAATGTCTAGCGCAACTGATCTATTGACCTAGCGCTTACAAGGCAGGTGGGGTATCTCCCAAGCTAACTAGGCTGCAGAATTGGTGAAGAAGTGATACTGCGATATCCAGAAAAAAATTAAAGTCATAAAGGGAGTGATTTAGACTTAAATTCGATTATTGCACAAATAAACTGCATAAAACCACAAATAAACTGCATAAAAGTGCATACTTACCATGCACATTTCATTTTATTTTCAAATTTTTCGGAGACCACAAAAACAATAATGTATGTCCATCCAAGTTGTGGCAAGTATATACTTTCATCTTGTATAGGTTCCCTATACGTAAGGGTAATAGAAAGTAAAAAATCTGGTGTGAACATCACACGACTTTCTATTACATAAAACTTCTCAACTGTAAGTCGGACAGTTCTAAAAGTTTCACCATTCGATTCGGCGTGAAAAATGCCATGGGATCAACT
>NW_007402353.1:0-776 GCF_000475195.1 Diaphorina citri | reverse complement strand
TTGTGGTTCTAGAGATAGAGCGATCAGTGTGTGAACTATGAACTGTGAATGGATCTTGTTCTTATAATATAAGATTTACCTGCCGTGATAACTGATGAAAGCTCTGAGGATTACTTGATTATAAGTCGGTAAGTAGGTAAAATGGGTAAATATTTATAATGTAAGTATTGTCAGACAATATGGCATGTGGCATGCATTTTTATTGGAAATTTAACTTGGTACTTAAGGAGTTCTGCTCCTGATTAAAAACTTGTTAAGACTGTTGTTCCAGAACGGTAAAATTGTAGAATTTTAGGATTGATCTTTATGTGATCCCTATCAAAGGATATTCGCTATTGGTAGAACTTGCGTTTTCTTCAAACCTGTAACGCGACGTCCAAGGAACTTTTTTGTAGCTTACCTCACCGTAGGTATCTACATATTCTACATTATCTTGGGGTATTAAATACGTAAAAGTACTAAAAGTCCATACAGTACAAGGTACCTACACTGTAGAGGTGTTCTCATACATGATTCCTGTATCACCCCGAGCCAAATGCAAGCAATTTTCACACATCGTGTTTTAATAACATCTGACAGGGCACCTAGCTTTGAACTTGTGTTTTTAGTAAACGAACACATGTACAAGTATTACATGAAATGCTCGTATGTTTTAGCGTACATTTATCTTGTGCAATTAACAACATTGCTTGGAACACTGATAGGGAGTGGGACCCCAAAGAATGGACACTTTGGAAAATGGAAGCACCAGAATTCGCTCTATCACGCTAAATATA
>NW_007402352.1:0-776 GCF_000475195.1 Diaphorina citri | reverse complement strand
GCATTGGAGATGAACACTAGCCTGCTGCTGCTGCTGCTACTACAACCACGACAACAACAATGGACTTTTCTCGAACCTTTGATGTGATCAAGGTTCCATCTAGGTATCCAATCAAGATATCTATTTGTTGTCCGTTTAGTAGATACCTACATGTCAGATAGAGGTAAATCATTTAAATGGTCAAGATCAAAGTTCAGTGTTTCAATCACTGAATTGGAAGATGAGTGTCTCTTTAATTGATGACACAAAGTAAGGTCCAAGTTTTAGCTCCGCGATCATCAAGTTTATTTTGTAAGTTCGTTTCTTTTAGCCCTGGTTTGAACGATCGGTTTATCGGATTTTGATAGATTTTGGTTAGAAATGTTCAACACATCTCGTAAAGGAAACATCTCGTAAAGGAAACATCTACATTGGAAAAATGAAAGAAATGTCAAGGGTACATAGGTAATGTAAGTATGCATTCACCTACATAAGGTACACAAAATGTTCTAAAGGACTTTTCAGTTTCACCATTGTCTGTGGTACGGATGTTGAGAGCGGAGAGAGTTGCAAAGTTTATCCCCACCTACCAGGGTGCCAATAAAGACAGCTCAGGAGAGAGAAAAAAACCGCAGCTATTTGCTAACCCAAATTTTCCAAATGGTGTTCAGCTGTTACCTGATTTCCACTGTATTTTGTAATGTGCAACTTCCACTGTGGAATATAGTACTCTGTATAATACTGTAGATTGTGGAATACTGGAGAGGTAGAGTGTACTCTAGTGTAGATAGTTTTGT
>NW_007402351.1:0-776 GCF_000475195.1 Diaphorina citri | reverse complement strand
CACGATCTTTTTCTACCGCCATGGAATTCTTGAACCAGGCAAGCCTGGTCATCGCCATTTCTCATTCTACCGCCAGTGATCGCCATTTCTCATTCTACCGCCAGTTAGGACTTAATCGTGATACACATGGCTACGATTTGTCTGCCGACTTATCTAAAAACTTGGACCAATTTGTTCTTAGACCAATTTGCGGACAATTTTGATCATCATTAATTATGGACGCTGTCTGCACAGTTTCAGCGACCTGTGGCTAAAGGTAAAGTCGTGAGAAGCGCTAGTTCCTTTTGAGCTTTTTCCCTTTACAGCCCTAAGTGTAATAATAATAATAATAACAGGATGACCTACGGCTGGAATCAGGAGGAAATCTGCACTACTTGTAATCAGCGGAAACCTGAGGATATTCAGCACTTCCTGGTGGATTGTCCACAATACTCGTCACTGAGATCAAGGTACCTACGAGATATATTGGATTCAAGCAACAGCGTCAAAACGGTGTTGGATATCAAATCCAAGGATCATTTAAATAATTTATGTATATTATTATGTACAGGGTACGTTGAAATTAAGAGCCTTTCTGCTCAATGAGTGAAAGAGAGAGAGAGAGAGAGAGAGAAAGAAAGAAATAAAGAAAGGTAAAGAAACATAGAAAACAGATATTTAGATGGAGAAACGAATATTGTATAGTAATTTTCGTATCCATGCTTTTTCTTTAAATAAAAAAGGTCTTACATTGATGTTTTTATTAGGTATCTACTTTTTAAGATCATGGGAGTACA
>NW_007402350.1:0-776 GCF_000475195.1 Diaphorina citri | reverse complement strand
GCAGCAGCAGCAGCAGCAGAAAATGATGAAAAATTTGACGTTTTTTAAAGTCAAATATCTCCGGCTAAACTTAACCGAATTTGATGATTTTTTTTTCAACGTGGTCTACTTTCATGCCCGAACACACACACGCAATCCGTTTTCTTCTGTCATTTGTGGCTGTCTGCCTACAACTACCTGAAAACGGCTACTTTCCCTGTCGCGTATAATATCTCTAGTAGCGCGGTCAAACTTTCTTGACTTGGCGGGGCGGAGCGCTACCGCGCTCCTTAATTAATATAATGTTTAAGCCGTTATTGATTTGATTTTACTTTCATGTGATGATTTAAAATCAAGACTAGACGTTCTCCCTTTATTCCTTTAAATGTTTCCTAATAACTATTAATATAATGTTTAAGCCACCCATCCATTTATTGGCCTTGCTCGGCGTAGGTTAACATAGATGACGCTAAAACCGGTCTTAAATTATCGACTGAAGTGTTAACTAAAACTTTCTCGCTTTGAGTTCATAGGTCGTCGCGACAATTCTCATTTGTGTGAGAAAATGTGAAAAAAGTCGACCAAAACCCAGTTTTTCCTGGTTTTTTGGTTTTCTGGTCAAAATTTGCACCACCACTTTCGTCAGTTTTGCAATGTAAAAGTTCTTACAATAAAATTATTCATCTTTCACAATACTCTATGTCTTTTCATATATAACTTTAACATTTCAAGTTTCCAGTCAGCGAAAAATGGTACCAACACAATCCTGATCCAGTGATGAGTAATGATGATGTTGT
>NW_007402349.1:0-776 GCF_000475195.1 Diaphorina citri | reverse complement strand
CTGTCGTCAGGTCTACCTGATAGTGTGTGTGCTCATTAGGTATCAGGTAGACCTGATAGACGGACCTTTTCAGCCGTATTAGTCAGGTCTAGCTGATAGTGTGTGTGCTCATCAGGGGGCAGGTATACCTGATCAGATGTACCTGTCAGGTCTACCTGATAGTGAGTGGCTAGCCCGAGGCAATAATTTCGACCCGTGGTTGTAATTTCGTGTATTTTATGTACATTGAATGCTACGTATGTATTATAACTTTATAACATGTAAAACCAAAAAAGAGGCTAAATAAATGCTATTGACAAAAGAGTCGAACCTGTCTAATTGGGAATCCAAAGGGGGCAATTTTTTCCCACTTAATATCCAGATTTTCCAATTGCAAATAAAAGAGAAACGATTTTTCCCCAAATATCCACATCCGGGTTTCCCATTCAGACAGAACCCAATTATAATTGGGACCTCTTTATATAGACAGGTTCGACTGTATAATGAAACGTAACGTGTTTTCTATGTATAAACCACCCTGTCAATATTGCGATCTTCACTTCGGAAATCCAAAGAATAGTTAGTTACCTATAGACATCACCTCCCCCTGGCACTAATTAGCAAATGAATAATGAATCAGCAGTATAATGGAATATGGTTATACCACATAACAATGAATAGTTAACTTTCAATGAATGGATTGATTAATGCGAAATAGAAAGGAAGGAAGAGAGAGGAAAGGGAGGAAGAGGAAGGAAGAAAGATGAACGGAGGGGGAAGATGAGGCAAGGAAGGGA
>NW_007402348.1:0-776 GCF_000475195.1 Diaphorina citri | reverse complement strand
TTCTTTTTTTCTGAACCCTAGTTTTCCATGATCATTATGACAGTCATAATTACTAAACATTCATCTCCTTTTTTCCCCTGCTTCGACTTCTCTATTCCCCCTGTATTTGCCAGTGGCCAAGGGCTAAGTACGAACTGAGGGTCAAATATTTTCTACCCTATCATATTGGAAAATTGCTTACCTGTTGGAATACTCACTTTTGAGACCCAATGCACCCTTTACGTGACCATGTTATAGTAAGTTCTCGGTACGTAGTTACTACTTATCACTTTCGCCTCAATTATTTTCTAGAAATCTTGGACATGAATAAAAGAATAAAACAATACTTATTGTCATTGGGTACAGTGAGGAGATTGTTACTAATTTTAGACGCATATGTATATTCTTGCAATAATTTGAATGTAACCTCTATCTCATCACTATTTCCGTCTCTTCTTCATCTTGGACATGAATAAAAGAATAAAACAATACTTATTGTCATTGGGTACAGTGAGGAGATTGTTACTAATTTTAGACGCATATGTATCTTCTTGCAATAATTTGAATGTAACCTCTATCTCATCACTATTTCCGTCTCTTCTTATGGATAAGCTATCTTCGATATTTTCCCAGGTATCAATGTACGTACAATTTGTGCAAACTTACATCATACAGCATACAGCTCATACTCCATATCTCCCACAGTTCTTGCTTCTACATATATCTACTCCACTGGCTTTTTCTACTTCAAAGGTATTTTTATATTGGTTCACAAAAAGGGATGATTAATATTCGTC
>NW_007402347.1:0-776 GCF_000475195.1 Diaphorina citri | reverse complement strand
AGAAGAATATTACATTCCTTTGATTTGGGGAGGATCTTCTTCACATTTTTATGAAATTCTTCTTGGGTGAGGTCTGGGGGGAATAGAGAGTGTGCGTACCGCAGTTTGGAATTCCGTATCATCTGTTTAGCTCTATTTCGAGCTGTCGTGTAACTTTCATGGTGAATCGATGATTTGGTGAGCACAAACTTGCGTCTAGCACGGTCCCGACGATTGAGCATATGTTTAATCTCATGGGACATCCAGGGGGCAGGCCTCTGTTTCGCCATAAATGTGTGAAACGGGGCATGCTTGTCGAAAAGAGAAATGACCAGATTATTGAACGCAAGGACTTTGGAGTCGATATCATCGAGTGAGTAAACTGAGTTCCAGTCGGTAGAGAGCGCATCACGAAGGAATAATTCCGGGTTGAGATGTTTGAAGTTACGACAAGTGATAAGTTTGGGGCGGGGTCTAGATGAATATAAGTTGAAAACTAAGTAGATGAGATCGTGATCCGAGCTACCGACTGGAAGTTTACCATGAGAAATTACACTTCTTTCATCGCCTACCACCATGAGGTCGAGAAGAGAGTGTGAAGTGGCCGTATGATGAGTAGTGTCAGTGGGCAGGATGTGAAGATTAAGTGATGAGAAGCGATCCCGAAGCTGAGCACTTGCGCGACTGGTGGTAGAAAGATCAACATTAAAGTCTCCTAATATGACAGAGTGCTGGTAGTTAGGGAGGTGGAACTCCAAGGCTTCTTCAAACTGATCCAATGAACCGACACGTGGTGG
>NW_007402346.1:0-776 GCF_000475195.1 Diaphorina citri | reverse complement strand
AAATCGACCTTTATAAAGAATCTTCATCTTGGTCACAAGAGATTCCTGGACGTTAAAGGGACTTATGGATCTATAGACAAGAGACTACAGATATATGTAGTCAGTTCAGTAAAGAAAGGGAAAGTTCCATATGATTCGGGTGGTATAGTTAGGATATTCTTAGCTTTAGCTCGATCCTAATCTCAGCGGTTCTCATATTCGAAATCTAATTCTCGTAACTCTTAATTTACGAGTTCGCTTTTGTGAACAAGTGTTGATTAAGCTTGATTCTAATTATGATGGCTTTGTAGTTGATACAAAAGTATTTTCGGTTTAGGTAATCCATTCAGATCAGCCTCAAACATCAAGGCTCCGACTTTGGACAATGGACATACTGTTTCTTGCTTGACTTTGGGACATACTTTTTCCTTCTACTCCCCCTCTCTGACCCTAAATAGTTCCCTAGGAAGCTCAGGACAACCATCGCACAGTATCAGCCAAATCCCCAGATTTCCCAGTCTACTTGAGTCGTGAGACCTACCTGTTTTATTGCGTTAGGTATCTACGTAATTATACTTAACTTTTCTTAACCTGGCTCTGCGGGCTCTCGCACAGATTAGATTTAAAGATTATCACCATTCTTTGGATCTTTGGGTAGGATCTTTGAATTGCATACCTACGTACGTCGTACAGTGATCGTAATCCATTGTCTGTTTATGAAGACAATTTATAACCATCTTTATCTTTGTCCCTTCCAAAGGTCACAAATGCCAAAATAAACCCTCGGATATCAGCAA
>NW_007402345.1:0-776 GCF_000475195.1 Diaphorina citri | reverse complement strand
TTTTCCGAACGAGAAATGGAAACGGGTCTTTACGAGGTATTTCGTACTAGTGGTGAAAGTTTTCTCATTTTTCGTTCTCTCTTGTCTGTTTCAGGTAATATATTCACTTCAAAAGTTCCCTCTCCTGTTTATTAGAAAACAACCTCCAAACTTTTTCTCCTAGAGAAAAGTTACTTTGGGTTGGAGAGAAGTTACTTTGGGTACCTAACCAAATCAGGTCGTGAGTAGTTTTTTGCATGCTTTTTATTTGTTTTTTGAGGTCTCGAGGGTATTTGGGGAAGCCTGTAAGTGTGTGTTAAAGTTATGGCTGAAGCCAGTGTCTAAAGTTTCTTCTACAATCGACCGAAGTCGATCGACATGTTGTGGATGGGAAGCTGCTAAATATTATTGTTTTGATGGCACGAGAGAGAGAGAGAGGGAGGGAGATCGTATATGAGCGGGATAGAGAGAGAAAGAGGACTTTGGGTACCTAACCAAATCAGGTCGTGAGTAGTTTTTTGCATGCTTTTTATTTGTTTTTTGAGGTCTCGAGGGTATTTGGGGAAGTCTGTAAGTGTGTCTGTAAGTTATGGCTGAAGCCATTGTCTAAAGTTCCTTCTACAATCGGCCGAAGTCGATCGACATGTTGTGGATGGGAAGCTGCTAAATATTATTGTTATTGATGGCACGAGAGAGAGAGGGAGGGAGATCGTATATGCGCGGGATAGAGAGAGAAAGAGGGGGAGGGAGGGAGATGCCAGTTTTCATAAAAATTATCGTGTTCCAATAATTTTCAA
>NW_007402344.1:0-776 GCF_000475195.1 Diaphorina citri | reverse complement strand
AAAGAACTGTTCAAGCAAATGGACATAAACAATAAATAAGTACTGAGATTAGCACAGGAAGCGCGCCACTGACAGATCGGCTGAGTACGAGTTGGTTCCCAACTGGGAAAAAACGTATTAGTTGGTTCCGGTTGGAAAAAGGTTTGTATGAATTGGTTCCCTGATACCTGCCCTGATACCTGAGTATATTAAATGATTTTTTTCCTCATTCTACAATGTTTTGATTTTGAATAACAACAATTCAGTATATTTCATTATTTGTTTTGTTAACATGGAATTCATCACGAGTGAGAAATTTAAAACGTGATTTTTTTCCTCATTCTACAATTTTTTGATTCAGAAGTTATTGAAAGATGATATTCAGAGGTGGGCATGTACTAAAGGGGGTTGTAAATGTGCTATAAAACTATCGGCCGATGGCCGATAGAAAGTTTATTGTGGAAAAGTGTAACGATCATAATCACGAGAATGTTGATTAAAAAGTTCTGAATAGGCAGAAGATGAGTAATTCGTTGAAGAGAAAAGCAATGACTGACATCTCATCCAGACCAGCCAAGTTGATTTGTACTGAGTTGAAGAAAGATGACATGGAAACTCTGGATTCAATTGACTTAGTCCTTATTAGACACAATATGCAAATTTCTGCCAAAGCCTTTATAAATTATAAATAAAATTGTCAGTTGTTTTTTTTTTTTTTAAATGTTTTATCTTTTTGAATTTGTAAATAAATAGATTAAATAAACAATTTGTTTTAACTAATTTACACTTTTTTGTCA
>NW_007402343.1:0-776 GCF_000475195.1 Diaphorina citri | reverse complement strand
TACATTTTTTATTGTGAAAGAGCCATCATCCCTGGAAGATTAAGAAAATGTTGATACATGAGAAGCAAAAGGGCATTCTTACATAGCTCCTGTAGGATCAACATAGGTGTATGGGAGCTACACAAAAGTCCCAGAGGGTTGAATGGTTACTATTGATCATAATGTAGGCATTTTAGACCCAAGAACTATCAGTGAATCAGATCATTCCGTAACTTATATTGGGACCATGGCATGAATTTACAAGGAAAACAATGCTTTCCAACATCACATTACTTACCTTAGAAAACCAATATACTGGCCTCCTCGTATGTATACTTGAGTACTGCCTATCCAGGAGGGATCATGAGTTGGAGCCAGCACTTTTCCTTCAATGTCATGTTTTTCCGTAGACTCCACCTCTTGACCAAAAGCAGTAGAAATAAAAATCACAGCAGTGACAATAAAAAGATTCATTTTGAAAGTCACACTCGAATTTTAATAGATATTCATACAGATTATAGTTAAAATGAAACTTTTCCTCACCCAACCATTAACCATAACCATTAATTTGATGAAAGTTGAAAAAGCTCAATTTAAAAGTTCCCGCTATTCATCGATTATCAAAAATCAAAGCAGGTTTACCAACAGTAAACAAAAAAAACGAAGCAGTTTGATTAATAGTAGAAAAAAAAACAGTGAATATTACACAGCTTTCTATGAACGTACTACAGTTCACCGGGATGACAGTTATCAGGCCGTTATTCAGAGGCCTTCCCAGGTTTGGAAGTAGATCAAAA
>NW_007402342.1:0-776 GCF_000475195.1 Diaphorina citri | reverse complement strand
GTAATCTACATAAAAAATTAAATTAAAATATTTATGATAATTACTTGGAGTCATTAATTTACCTAACAGGTTTTGTGTTTTCATATTGGTATACATAGTAGAGAAGCATAAAATAACTCATTACGATTATTCGGTATTATAATTTTATAGCCAACTTATACAGTAATGCGGTAATTAGAAGCAACACTCGTGTAGACTTGTATGAACATATAGGGTAAAAGCTTGAACTTATAGTAGACACATACAGTGCACTATGATAAAACGATAATAAAAAGTAATAAAATAAGCTTGAACATTAATAGAATGGAAAATAGAAATAAATAATATTAGAAAATAAAAAAACAATAACCTACATACGAGTACATTGGAAAATAAATATTACATTGAAATTTCGTAATTTCGCCATCAAAACTTATTACAGATACAATCCGGATACACATCAAAATGAAATCTCAGTAAACACCTCCATAAAATAAGTAATATACCTATGTATACCTACTCATAGGAAATGAGGAAAAATATCAAGTAAGAAAAGCTAAAGGTAAGTTTTAAGTAAGAGTGTGAGTTGGGACTCCATTATTACCTTCCTTAAATCCTTATACCTCCCTCCCATCTCCCTCCTCCTAGCCTCTAAGAGGAACACCTCAAGGTACAATTCTTCCGCCTTATATTATTTACATATTAAATGGAATTCGCCCCCATTTTTACTGCATAGAAAAAGCATACCCTCACTTTCTTCATTTCCATCTCCTTTGACAAACTCGCCCAAGCGTTTT
>NW_007402341.1:0-776 GCF_000475195.1 Diaphorina citri | reverse complement strand
CGAAGCAAGTGATGCAACCATTAACACATACTTCGCAACACTCCAAATAATCCCAACAAGGAGATGAGCGAGGGATTCCAGATTCAAATAGGCATAGTTTGTGACGTAAGAGCACTCACAGCTGGGATCATTGCAGAAGTATATCTCATCTTAGATGATCATACTTGTATTGTTGCTAAGAAGGATTAACGGAAGAGAGGGGGGATGTAAACACAAGGAGCTCTACTGACCTTTGGAGAAGAGATTAACGGGCAATGTTCTAGAAGGGAGAACACAGTACCTAATGATCAATTATCTGGGGTACTTGAACTAGAAATCCCTTAAAAACGAAAGGTACTTCTTCGTACACTAACGAAATTGCGAGAACTCAAAAAAGTTACTTCTTATAGGAAAACCTAATTATTTCTCACCAAGTTCTTACTTTTGAGAGCTTAAGCGAACCTCTGGAAACAGCCGAAATGCCACAACTTGGATCCAATCTTCAACTTCCTAATTCTCAAAAGCTATCAGCTGTGTAGCGGTTAGAGAAGGAGGATACAACTTGGTGGCCAATCCTGCAAGGATTCCGATGTTACCTACGTATAGTTCATTGGTGCTGAATGAGATGAAGACCCAAGCGCACGATAAAATGAAGATAGACAATTAACACCAATTTGGTGAACTATCGAAAATTGCTAGGCCTATCTTGAAATGTTCAAACTATTAATTTTGTTTGACTATTTCTTTGATTCGCTCAATTAGTCCTATAAAACTACAAGAACTATAAAGGTGAATAT
>NW_007402340.1:0-776 GCF_000475195.1 Diaphorina citri | reverse complement strand
AGATAGGAAGGCCAGCCTAGTTAGATAGGAAGGCCAGCCTAGTTAGATAGGAAGGCCAGCCTAGTTAGATAGGAAGGCAGACAAAAAAGCCCACTCCGAGGCTTAGATGTGGGGGCGAACAGCCTTAAAGGATGGGTTAAGCTTCTACGAATCTATATAGGAAGGTAGAAGGTAGCGCGTCTGCCTTGTATGCGCTAGGCCGCGGGTTTGATTCCCGCCCGGGGCGGATTTTAACCTAAACAGATAAGGTTCTTTCTCGGAACGGCTGGCTTTCTCCTATCCTGTCTTTCTTCTCTCTTCGATTTCTGGGCGATAAGACCTCAGCTCACCAGGTACAATTTCCGCTATCAAACCCATGTCTGTGAAACCGCTATCAAATCCAAGTCTGTGAAAATTTTAATTGCACTTTCGTATTTCCTCAGAATCCTTAGATTAATATCCTTTCTCCATGTACCTGAGAATTCGAAGGAATCTTAATTTTTAGATGAATGTCTTTTATCTGTAATTTGTCTTTTATCTGTAAAACTTTTATCTGATGATTGAAAGTAAAAACAAGAGAATAATTCAAACGTGTCATCCCTTAAGGCTTTCGAAATTCATTTGCCTTTTGTTTTAAAAGAGAATCTCCCCCTTTTTTACACACGAAATTTTTCTTTTCAATTTTTACACACAGTTTTATAATTTTCTTTTCAATTTTGAAAGGTCTCCTTTCTCAAAGGTCCAGTGGACGGGCATTTTCCCTGGCGAGTGTGAGAAAAGAAGACCCCTTCTTTGAC
>NW_007402339.1:0-776 GCF_000475195.1 Diaphorina citri | reverse complement strand
TGAATCCTCGGGGTTCATACGTCGTCTTGGTTGGATATGTAGGGATATTTTGATAACCGATGTAGTCCATTTACTATGAGCAATCTAATCAAGAGGTCATTCAGTGATTACGGCCTGTCTTGACCTTTTCGGGAACTAGGGTTAAGTATGATGTTTTCATATTTCTACAGGATATAAATGATATAATGGTTCTTCTAACCCCTAGCAAAGTGTTTCCTGAGATTTACCTAGGTACCTAATCTCCAAGCTTTCTGGGCTTGACATAAATCCCAATTTCCAAGCTTTCTAGGCTTGACATAAATCCCAATCTCCAAATTTTCTGGGCTTTCAACTAACCAATCTTATCTCCTGAAGCAAATTCAAATCTCAGGACTCTCAATTGAACTAGTTATACCCTTGTAATCCTGTTGATTGTCCTATCAACATGGCCAACAATCCCACTGTTAAGATTTTCTTACACCCCTAATGTTTACTGATAATCAAAAGTTCCAATTATTGTTAGATTTCAATGACAGACAGCCTGAATATGTTAAGTGTAACCCATATCTGCTGATCAGTGACTAGTCACAATTCCAATCATTGTTTTATTTGAGTGACACCCTATGTTTAAATGTTGAGTAACCCTGATGACTTTGATAATATTTCTGTGAATTCTATGATATCCTGATAATGTTAAGAAGCCCACAATTATCTTCAAAGTTCCAGTCATTGTTGGATTTCTGTTTTACCCTGTAGATGTTGAGTATAAAAGTTTGTTTATTTCTTGTCAATCCAAG
>NW_007402338.1:0-776 GCF_000475195.1 Diaphorina citri | reverse complement strand
TATTTTCAAAGAAAGTACAAAACAAATTGGATGCCAGGTAGCTACAATGCTACATCTAGTGAACTACTCTCTATTTACAACTTACCAAGGAACAAACGTTTTTACCCTATGTAGGTATGTTATCTATCATTGCAAAATGAAGATATTCTAATACCGGATTTGCAACTATCATGTAGCAGGTTACGGACTATTGATGTATTGATTTATTTCAAGTTCTACGTACAAATTTATTGAACTTTGAATAGATGTCACAATTTTCCTTATAACGTTGTCTGCATACCAATGTTGGATGAATATAATAAGGGAGATTTGTTGGGACTACAAGGTAGACGCGCTAAACTCCATGCTAACTAGGCTGGTAATGTTAGAAAGAATAGTGCCTCACAAGTGTGCAATAAAATTGTGGCGCTAAACTCCATGCTAACTAGGCTGGTAATGTTAGAAAGAATAGTGCCTCACAAGTGTGCAATTGTGAAGATTTTTTTGTTCAAGGAGAGCCAAAGCAATTTGAGTTTCTTTGGGCAGGACGGCACTAAACGAATTAGACCTCACAATGAGCTTCCCAGAAACATGTTAAGGCTGTCTTTCCAAATGAAATTTTTACAAATCTATCAAGCTCCCTAAGTAAAAGCCATTTTTCATGTTCCATTTCAGATAAATAATGTGGTCTTGATACTCTTGATACACAGGAAGAAGAAGAAGAAGAAGAAGAACTGTGTCTTATCTCATGGAATAAAATAAATTTACCTCAGCGCACACAGTTGCAATTTTCCCAT
>NW_007402337.1:0-776 GCF_000475195.1 Diaphorina citri | reverse complement strand
TTCGCGGATTTGGCAATTATGTTCGCGGATTCGCGTCCCGAATCGACATTTTGGATATTTGGCAAGCCTAATTTTAGGTTCTAAAATAGGGTGTTGGAAAACTCCCATGTTTATTAATCTTGGGCACCGTTTATGAAATGGTCCTGTTCCCGTACATCCTAGAAGCTCAAAATCCCTTATTCCATCTGACTTCCATCACGAGAAAATCCAACCTGTTGTTTGTATGTGCAAGACTATCTTTTTGAGCAATGGGGCCCCGTTGTTTAACAGCAAGATCAGATTTATTAACACGACTTTTTAAAAGAACTAAACACGGACACATTAGTTGAAAGATCGTTCCCTCCTGATAAGTACCTACTGACAATAATTAGATTATACAACATAAAATAAATACAGGCATTACCGAACACCGAGCAATATTACCCTAGGCAAAATCTACACTTTAGATTGGTTTAGCAAGTTAAGTACATACTTAATTTCATTATTTAGCCCGTCGTATACCGGATGGTTAGGGACGATACAGGGTGATTTAGGAAGCAAGTGGAAATGAATTTGAGAGCAATAAATGGCTCATTTTCGTAGCAATCTTTTAGCTAACGACGCGTGGTCATAATAATGACAATTCTGAGATTGGTTTGTATTACTGCTAATGAGGGGTGCCCAAAAACACGACAAATGATGTTTCCTAACTTCACTCGAGTCAAAATGCCTTTTCCATAGGTAGGTTCAACTCATTGTGACTCATGAATCATTTGATGGCGAGTCAAAGAGAAAGC
>NW_007402336.1:0-776 GCF_000475195.1 Diaphorina citri | reverse complement strand
CAATCAAAAAAAAAAAAAAAAAAAATCAGGCTGGTATATAAAATTCCATGACTCACCTGGAATTGAACCCACGTCTTCCTGTTTACCAGGGGAGGGCTTTGACCACCCATTTCCCTAAAAATTTAGCCTTAAAAGAAACTACCTTGGGAAACAAGTGGATTCTCCCGAAGAAGAAGGACCTATGTTACTAATTAACAAGGGCCCTTTGTGTTTGCTACTAATTAACAAGGGCCCTTTGTCCTGGGAACGACTGAAGCGATGAAAATAATAAAAATAAATAAAAACCACTCACCTTCAAAAAGAGATATTTACATCAACAATTTATTTACAATGAAAATGCAGTTTTGACTGAATCTGACAACAGAATGCAGGATTTCATTAAATTTGACTAAACAAAATTATGTACAAAGTCATACAACAGTGGTAGTTGCGTACAATTATCGTCTGCACAAAACAAAAGAGATGAAAAAAAAAAAAAATCACAAATTAACGTTTTTAGCCAAAGGTCTTCATGTCAAATGGATTTCATTAAATTTGACTAAACAAAATTATGTACAAAGTCATACAACAGTGGTAGTTGCGTACAATTATTGTCTGCACAAAACAAAAGAGATGGAAAAAAAAAAATCACAAATTAACGTTTTTAGCCAAAGGTCTTCATGTCAAATGGAAAAAAAATCATATATATTTTTGGTATAAATTTATATTCGATGGGCTGCTCCAGGGCAGACGTGAAAATTGATCAGGCTATACCTAAAGAAATTAAAATTTCATTT
>NW_007402335.1:0-777 GCF_000475195.1 Diaphorina citri | reverse complement strand
GGTCAAATTCTCAAATAAATGAGGATAAAATTTCATACCTCGGCTGGGATCGAACCCACGCCCTCCTGATTACCAGGCTTTTTTTACTTTTTTTTTTGAAGAGGTTTGACAGAGGGAACTGTAACTGCTAAGGTCTTATCGTCCTGAAATCGAAGAAAGACCGGATAGGGGAAAGCCAGCCGTTCCGAGGTACCTACGAGCCTTATCCCTTCAGGATAAAATCCGCCCCGGGCGGGAATCGAACCCGCGACCTGCTAGCACTTACAAGGCAGCCACCAACCAAGCTGACTAGGCTGGCCAAATTCCGTAAGTAACAGACCACGTAAATGTGAAATTATTTTGGAAACAAGCATTGGCTTAAAATTTAAACCTCGACGTCTAGCGGGTATTGAAAATAGAAATTGAGGCATCACTGATTTTATTTGTAGAAATTTTCCATTAGGTTCTCAAGCTGAAAATTGATCCCTCTGATCATGGAGTTTGTAGCAGACTGTGCTGATTTGAAACTTGTCAAGGATCACATTGAAAGTTTCCCCGATTTCCCGTCTCAAGGAATTCTATTCAGGTAAATTTAGACATTTACAATTCTATTGCGTGCTGCTGCAGTAACGTAACGGTCTGGTAATTCGGTGTGTTAGGTCGTAGTGATGTACCGAGTTATGATAGGTTCGGACTGTTGGGTTAGGTTATTGTTTCTACAGCTTGGCATGGGAGTGGTAACAAAACTTGCTTAAGTTACCACTCCCATGCCAAACTGTAGAAGCAATAACCTAACCC
>NW_007402334.1:0-777 GCF_000475195.1 Diaphorina citri | reverse complement strand
TAACTCTAACTTTTCTTTTATTTCTTTTCCCTGTTTTTGATATCTCCCTTCCCTTCCTCTTTCTCTTCTCTCTTAGCATTTTCACATAGCTATTCAACTTTTTCCCTTCTTTCATACTGTTTCTTACCTCCACTCTCCTCACTTTTCCTTCCTTCTCACTCCTTCTTTCGTTTTCCGTCTCTTCTCTCCTACAATTTTCAACACGTTTCGACCTTTCCTCTCCTTGTCCATTGTTTCACAACACCATTCTCTTTTCTTCTTCCTCTTATCTCATTTTTTTTTCTTCTTCACTATTCCTTCATCCCTTTCTACCTGCCCTGTCCATAAATTCTTTCAAGTCCTTCCCTAAACTGTCCTCTCCCCACTTCTCCTTCTCCACCTCTTCGTTTATCCTTTTTGCCCTCTTCTGCTCCTAACCATTCAATTCTTTCCCTTCCCTCCTTGTTTCACCACTTCTACCTCGTCATTCTTTTCACTAACCTTCCTCCTTCATTGCTTTTCTCCACTCTTTTCTCTTCTTTTACATCTCTACACTCCGTACTTTATCCTATTCATTGTTCACTCCTTCTCCTCCCTTCTTCCTGGATTCTTCCCTACTTCATCCTCTCTCCTACCGTCTTTCCCCTTCATACTTTTCACTATTTTTTCTTCTTCTTTTTCTTCTTCCCTCCTCTTTTTCTTCCTTCCCCCTCGTCGTCGTCTTCTTCTTCTTCTTCCCTTTCTTCTTTTCTTTCTTAGAACGTCTTAACAGGCAACTTTTGTGCTTTCGGAGTCCGT
>NW_007402333.1:0-777 GCF_000475195.1 Diaphorina citri | reverse complement strand
AGCTAAATCAAAATTTTGAAGGTGTACCTTCAAAATCAAGCCCCCCCAAAAATTTAGGCAAGAACCGCCTATGCTGCTCTCATTAATATTGATATCCAATTCTTACATTTCGTACCCAAACCTTCGCTTCTGATCTAACGCTAATCTCTCTCTCCCCAGGTGTTCCGTCGTCTGGCCACCGAAGTCGATTGGACGCCATTTTCGAAGACCGGGTAAGAAGATACTAAATTTGTTTCTGTTTTCTGTGTCCGTGAGATAGGAATGACACCTATCTTACGGCGTTGGAAGGATTAGGGTTTAAAAACCCTTTGAATTCCCAGGAACAATATCTGGGCTCGTTTCGTGTCTGGACTAAGGGCCGAATGCACAGTCGTTCCTAAATGATGAAGGTTTCCTTTTTCTCCTATCTCACGGCGTTGGAAGGATTAGGGTTTAAAAACCCTTTGAATTCCCAGGAACAATATCTGGGCTCGTTCCGTGTCTGGACTAATGGCCGAATACACAGTCGTTCCTAAATGATGAAGGTTTCCTTTTTCCCCTATCTCACGGCGTTGGAAGGATTAGGGTTTAAAAACCCTTTGAATTCCCAGGAACAATATCTGGGCTCGTTCCGTGTCTGGACTAAGGGCTGAATGCATAGTCGTTCCTAAATGATGAAGGTTTCCTTTTTCCTTAAGGTATCCATTTTCCTATGTTGTTTAAGCGCTAGGCCGCGGGTTCGATTCCCGCCCGGGGGCGGATTTTATCCTGATGGGATAATGTTCGTTCTCGGAACGG
>NW_007402332.1:0-777 GCF_000475195.1 Diaphorina citri | reverse complement strand
AGCGTGTACAATGTACAATTGATTGCATATACATACATAATCTCAAGTGGTCCGCGAGATTTTTGGTTTATCAATAGTAGTCCGCCAATTCTAAAAGGTTAAGAACCCCTGCTCTATAACTATAAACATTGAGGTAGGGAGATATTTCACCGTAACATAAATGTAATTTTTTGCTGCAAACTACAAGCACAGAGCCGAAGACTCTAACCCTGCCGTCCTATACAATCCTACAAAGTCAAACACAACCACACCAAACCAAATGGTGGGCCTACCTCCGAGTGGCTTATCAAAATCCATCAAGCGAAGATTTTCACGACTCAAAGCAGCACAAACGATAAGGCCCATAAAAACTCGGAAATTCCTGCAATGTGGTCAGGCCACACAGCCAGACTTCATTACCTACTTCATTTGTAAGTATTACAATAGGAACCGTAGATACCAAGTATAATAGTAATAAATTATTTATTTAAATGTATAGTACCTATATAAATATATGTATGTATGTAGTAATAGATTGTATAGTACCTATAGTAATAGACAGGGACCTAGCGACCTAGGTAAGGTAGGTAATAATAGTAATGTTAGAATTTAGAATAGTAAAATAGTTTATACTAATCGTTTGAAATTCACGGTTGAAGTACGGTGACCAAAGCGATGTCACCGGTGACATCCAGATCACAAATTCAGAGTGCTATCCTCTACCTAGGTCAGTGGTTCTCAAACTTTTTTTTGCATGGCGGCCCCTTTGGGCATATTCTCATTTTTTCACGCCCCCCC
>NW_007402331.1:0-777 GCF_000475195.1 Diaphorina citri | reverse complement strand
AAAAATCCTTTTCAATAACCCTGTAATAAAAGTGTCCAGCGAAGGATAAGAAGGATTGCTCTGGGACCATGCGGTTATACAGATCTAATCCTCAGATAGACAACTCTTGCTCTGCATAAGCCCCGACTACTTATCATCATAAAAATGTTACCTACATCAGAGACCTCCCCATCTTGGTCTCCTATTACAATTCTTCAAAGTGCAAGACTGCAAGTTGTTAAGGTTGTAACTAAAGAAAGATGCACGTGTATATGGCAAAGAAGGGCCTACAAGATTATCTTAGGTGACAGGTGCAGAGAATTCTTTGTAGGTATACACAGAAAAATGTCTAACAGCAATCCAAGATTGACTTTAAAATGTCCAGACATTGCAAAACATTTTAATATTAGATCATAGTCATAACAAAGGCATTTGCAAACCTACATCAGAGACCTCCCCATCTTGGTCTCCTATTACAATTCTTCAAAGTGCAAGACTGCAATTTGTTAAGGTTGTAACTAAAGATGCACGTGTATATGGCAAAGAAGGGCCTACAAGATTATCTAAGGTGACAGGTGCAAAGAATTCTTTGTAGGTACACACAGAAAAATGTCTAACAGCAATCCAAGATTGACTTTAAAATGTCCAGACATTGTAAAACATTTTAATATTAGATCATAGTCATAACAAAGGCATTTGCAAAGGAGGCATTATCAAGAGACAATGTCACCTAATGAAAATCAAGTTAACTTCAATAGGTATGTGCCACAACATAATGCTAGGTACACCAAAAATGTT
>NW_007402330.1:10392-10894 GCF_000475195.1 Diaphorina citri | reverse complement strand
GTTTCATCACCAGTGAAACACAATGGTGCGCAACAAGTTTCATCTCCTGTGAAACACAATGGTGTTCTTCTCTCACCAATGAGACATCCAACAAGTAGTCACTCGAAACAGCACAATGGTGGTGATACTTCTAATGTTTCACTGAAACATGTTGCTGTTTCGCCAACGAAAGAACCAGTTCCTGTAAGCAGTAGTCATAGTAAGCTGCAGAATACTGTAGATCATCCGCTGAGGTCTCCTGTTGACAAAGCTGTGTACCATATCACTTCCAAGTAATAGAAGAGAATAACATTATGGATGGGTTTCATCAACCTTCTTTTTGGCTCCACAACAGCCTGTTGGTTAACAGCTCTGTTAAGCCTCTACTTGGGACTTTGGACCTGGAGGTTGGTGGTTCGATTCCAAGTCACGAAATTCAGCAGAGTGAATTATTCAAGAAGCGGCGTTTGTGACAAGTATTCATGTTGTTGTAGTGGCTTTAGCTTTCGCCGAATGGCGATAG
>NW_007402330.1:0-1858 GCF_000475195.1 Diaphorina citri | reverse complement strand
CTGGAGGTTGGTGGTTCGAGTCCAAGTCAGTTGTAAAATTTAGCGCTAAGTGTTTTAAGCTGGGAGACTACATTTATGCAGCCTTTATGTTAACACAATAAAACTTCGCTTCTTTTTTGTTACTTCTTCGTCCGTCCCTTCGCTGTTCGGTAACACTGTAGAACTCACTTGGAAAAAGTGCCCTATGGGCTTCCCCAAATTCCCCATTGAGCCGAAAAAAGTTAATGAGCAAATGTCCTTTAGGAGATAAACGTGTTTGACCAAATCCCATCAACATTGGACAATCAGTTTGAGAGTTATGGTGAAATCAACAGAGGCAGAACAAAAGGAAAAAATTGTCGAGCTAAAACTTAGAATGCACTTCGTCTTTTCTTTACTCCCACATTAAGGCAGATGGATAAACATGAATCTGCCTTTGAGTAGTAATTTTAAATGAAAAAAAAAAAAAAAAAAATCGATTTCCCCTTTTAATATGATCCTCTGTTCTAAATCATTACCTCCTTCTCCTTTTCCCTACAGGACTTAGAGAAGCTACGCATGCGCGTCAGAGAGTTAGCCACCACCCCAGTAGACGGATGGGAATCTGAACTGGATGCAACAGTCAACAAACTGGACAACATGTTGCATCTGCAGGAGTGTGATGCCGAGCTGAAGAAACAGCACGAGTCATTGAAACACAACGGTGCGCAACAAGTCTCATCGCCAGTGAAACACGGTGCGCAACAAGTTTCATCACCAGTGAAACATAATGGTGCGCAACAAGTTTCATCACCAGTGAAACACAATGGTGCGCAACAAGTTTCATCTCCTGTGAAACACAATGGTGTTCTTCTCTCACCAATGAGACATCCAACAAGTAGTCACTCGAAACAGCACAATGGTGGTGATACTTCTAATGTTTCACTGAAACATGTTGCTGTTTCGCCAACGAAAGAACCAGTTCCTGTAAGCAGTAGTCATAGTAAGCTGCAGAATACTGTAGATCATCCGCTGAGGTCTCCTGTTGACAAAGCTGTGTACCATATCACTTCCAAGTAATAGAAGAGAATAACATTATGGATGAGTTTCATCAACCTTCTTTTTGGCTCCACAACAGCCTGTTGGTTAACAGCTCTGTTAAGCCTCTACTTGGGACTTTGGACCTGGAGGTTGGTGGTTCCATTCCAAGTCATGAAATTCAGCAGAGTGAATTATTCAAGAAGCGGCGTTTGTGACAAGTATTCATGTTGTTGTAGTGGCTTTAGCTTTCGCAGAATGGCGATAGTAGAATAAAGAAAAGATGTCTTTTTGTATCTGCTATACACCGGGGTGATGGTCTCTAGCTCTAGCCATGTTAAGCCACAGCTTTGACAAGCACACAGCCACAGCTTTGACAAGCATTCATGCTCAACACGAATTAATATCTGACTAAGGAACTTTTAACTAGGAATAGGTAAGCGTCTGGCGACTTTTAGACAGCTCAGCTGGCACCAGCTAGCTGCCCAGGCTTTCAGAACTGGTGCATTGAACGTGCTCTTTGATAAATAGTGATAGTGACTATTTTTTTTACGAACTCTTTATACTTGTACCTACATGAATTCTCATCACCATTTTTACTTTCCTTATTTAAACTGTTAGTAGGTCGATACCTTTTCTTAAACTAGGTAGAAGTAGGCAATTTCATTTTATCAATACTTGTATTTTGTACCCAGGGCCTTATTTAAGGGGGGGGGCCTCGAGCTCCATTTTTCTCCTTTACTGTACGTCAGACTCCGAAAAATTGGGGTCTAGGGGGCCCGGCCGCCCCCCTCCTCTCGAGGTTCATTTTTCTCCTACACTGTAGGCCAGGCGTCAAAAATTTTGTACACAGCCTGGGCCA
>NW_007402329.1:0-777 GCF_000475195.1 Diaphorina citri | reverse complement strand
AAAAAAAACTGCACTCGTATCTCGTATTTAGATTGCAAATATTTCAACGGGTTACTTTCTGGTGTTCTCGTTTTGACCTAGCACCTAAAATACCTAAATGGGAAGTTTATCGTTTCTCTTCTCGCTCTTCTGATGAGAAACATCGTTCCGCATTTAACACATCTCGATAAACTCTTTGAGCCGACTTGGACTCGAAAGACCAACCTCTAGAAGTCCAACGTGTTAACCACTACACCACTGAGGCTGGTTTATTCCTGAAAAATCCACTGCAATTAAATTTATTAGATCACATTTTGTATAGATTCTTACAAGTACCTACCTACCTTCATACAACCGGGGGAAATTTTGTTAGTAGATTATCTAGCAAACAGGTTACAGTAGGTAATAATTCTATTTATCTCGTAGTGGGAATTTTCAGTCTTAGCCGTCAGTATAAATAGTTCTGCAGAAGAAAAACAACATTCCTGGAAATTTCAAATTATTTGGATCAGTGCATAGTGCATACATACGGAGTATTACAGGAAAAAAGATAATAACAAAAATACCTTAAATCCTTTCCAGAAGAATTGTAAAACAAGCTGGGTCCGTCCCTCCGGGAATTTTTTAGCCCGTAGTTTATTCGATCGTGGTTAAAGAATACCTATGTACCTACCTAATTTGTTTAATATTCAGTTTATTATCATTATTGATTTGATTTTTCTTTCATGTAATGATTTAAAATCAAGACTAGAGCCCGTTCTCCCTTTATTTCCAATATAAGGTTTAAGTCACCCATCC
>NW_007402328.1:0-777 GCF_000475195.1 Diaphorina citri | reverse complement strand
GATCAATTAGGCATTCACAATAGCAATAGAGTTTCAATATCAAATGAATCACCATCAGACATGGATAGACTGAAGCTAGGTAATTCTATTTGATGGAAACATCATCCCAATTAACACAACACAATTGATGATACTCGCAGATTCGAATCAATATTTTTGTGTTCTGAATATTGTGATACAGAGTTGTTCATCGAATGATGTAGAACTTTAGTTTTTGCAAATAGCAATATCTCCTTACTCTTATCTATTTCTTTTCTTCAATTTCCTTTTCTTTTTTGCGTCTTTTATCGATACTGTGAAATTGGTTCTCTATCTTTCGGTCCTGTTCTGAATATTGTGATACAGAGTTGTTCATCGAATGATGTAGAACTTTAGTTTTTGCAAATAGCAATATCTCCTTACTCTTATCTACTTCTTTTCTTCAATTTCCTTTTCTTTTTTGTCGTCTTTTATCGATATTGTGAAATTGGTTCTCTATCGGTATTAATGTTATTGGTTAACTTCAATCTTCACAATTCTCCACAGAAATCATGCTTGCCATTTTATTTCCAAAGGTGACTTTGCCTAAGCGCACGCATGAGGTGGGAATTGAAGGCTTTCATATCAGAAGGGCTTTTATATCTGATCTTACTGAGGTCCTTTTTGGGTAAAACAGCTTCCCTAATTTGGATTGCTCTCACAAATCACCAAATCAGTCCAAAAAAGAATTTCTTGATATCTCCATTATTCATCAAAATACATGAATCTTTGTAAAATCCTCATAATACTTCTGAATGG
>NW_007402327.1:0-777 GCF_000475195.1 Diaphorina citri | reverse complement strand
AGTAGTGTTGAATAGTTCTAGCGAGCGCAGTGACTACGCCATGGGAGCTGACTTCTTAGCCTTTTCCAGTTCTCCTCTGCCATGATATCATTCTTGAGGAATACGTCTTCAGTGACAGACGTGTCGTACGTTGTATTTCCTACGTGTACAGCCTTTCTGAACGTAGTAGTGTTGAATAGTTCTAGCGAGCGCAGTGACTACGCCATGGGAGCTGACTTCTTAGCCTTTTCCAGTTCTCCTCTCTCAATATAATCCGTTAGTATGAGGGGTGATCCAACATCCTCGCTGGTGAATGGTTGATTTTGAAACACATCTGTGAATTCTGGGAGTGTAGGGTATTTGTTGTTGTTCTTACTTTGAGCACAAGTAACCACAAGGTGGGACAAGAAAATTTTGAAAAACATTCTCGCGACAGCACGAAACTTGCAAACGATTTAAACCAACAGACAATTCACAACTCACTGAAACACCAGGACTCACTGGTCATTTATTCAGCAGATATTTTGATTTAGGCCTCTAGGTTGTACGGTATATTAAGGATTCATAAGGAAAAGTGCGTTATTAAAAGATATGACTGATTAATTAGAATAGATAGTTCTTATCTTCTTTAGCCTAAACACGGTGCGAAAAGGTGGTAGTGATTGTAAATCGCGGTTTTCGATATTTTCCCTTGAAAAAGTATCCAAGCTAGACGAAACTCCGAGTCGGGATTATAAAAAGACTTGTAGGTAAGTATACCTACAATGTTTAACATAATAATAATAATAATAATAATAA
>NW_007402326.1:0-777 GCF_000475195.1 Diaphorina citri | reverse complement strand
CGGAGTGATCCAGTGGCAAATGTACTTTGGTTTGTAGAAGTAAAGATGGGAAGAGACACGAAGATGAAAGTGGTGCAGAAGAATAGAATAGCATAGCACACCCATAGGAGATAGGCATCATGGAAGTATTTGGTGTTGAGGAAAACAAGAAGGACGATGAAGAGTAAACAATGTACCAGATGGTAAATGTTTTGAGCAGTGAACGTTTGAGCGTAGAAGAAGCTAAGGTTGCACAAGATGGCGGTCAGGACAATAAACAAGGACACGACGGACACCACAGAGGAGTGTTGTAACTTGAAGATATATCTCTGATACAACTGCTCCAACTCATCATTCTCAAACCTATACTTGTTCAATAATCGCGAGAATAGGATTTTCCGGTGAGAATTGTTCATAGCTTTCACGCTATGATCCATGGTGGGAGATTAGCGCAAGAGGAGATGGTCTATGCTAGTCAGAAATACTGTTCTTTAAATGTCATGCTCGTTTTTGTAAATTTTGAGTCTCTTATAAATCCGCGTGGCTTCCATGTTATGTGAGAGCGGAGTAACTTTTCAATGACGTCATTTTAAAGTTCAAATTAGACGAGAAAAAACCTGCAACTATTAATGGACTTTTCTTTGAAAGTTGATAGAACGAGGTACAAGACCATTTTTTCCCGGTATTAGGAAAGTTTAGTTATTCAAAATTTAAAACTGTCATCACTTTCAAGTTTGTCATGAATTATTCTGAGAAGTAATTGAGAATCATGTTTCCTTTACTATTCGTATCTAGGAG
>NW_007402325.1:0-713 GCF_000475195.1 Diaphorina citri | reverse complement strand
CGCCAAATCCGCGAACATAATCGCCAAATCCGCGAACATAATCGCGAAATCACATAGGTACGATAGGTGATAGGTAACTACCTATTATTAAAAACAGATAAACAAAATACAGTCGAACCTGGATAAACGAGAATCCAAGGGACCAGCTCATTTTTTCGTTTAAGGCGGTTTAATACATTTTCTCGTTTATAAAGGTTTAGCAAAGTGGAAGAGCAAACTGATGAAAGCATGACAAATTTAAACAAGTTAAGAACAAATTCTGATTTATAGAGGTACCTAATTTTAAAGTTAAAAAACAGGTCCCGAATTTTTTCTGGGACAAAAATGAAAATTCGGGACAAAACGCCCCAAAAGAAAAACTGAACGGGACGCCGGGACACCCCCTGAAATTCGGGACTGTCCCGGCCAATTCAGGACGTTTGGCAAGCCTACCTATGTACCTACCTAAGTTGTTTAATATTCAGTTTATTATTATTATTCTTGATTTGATTTTTCGATTTTACTTTCATGTAATGATTTAAAATCAAGACTAGAGCCCGTTCTCCCTTTATTCCCAATATAATGTTTAAATCACCCATATATTTATTGGCCTTGCTCGGCGTAACTTAACATAGATGACGCTAAAACCGGTCTTTGCGACAAATTTCAAGATCAGAGCTCATTTGTGTGAGAAAATGTGAAAAAAAATCCCCCAAAAACCAGTTTTTTTTGGT
>NW_007402324.1:0-777 GCF_000475195.1 Diaphorina citri | reverse complement strand
TCCCAACATCCGCACACAAACACATAACTTTCACTCGAATGCATCCACTTGGGCAAATCCAAGGTGATCCACTACCATAAGGTCCTCCACACCAGAGGTTCAACGTGCAATGATGAGTTCAGTTTTTTAGTCGTTTCAATGCACACGACTACCTGATGCCTCATGTGCACCAGTTCGAGGTCATAATATTAGGATGGACAGAAAATTTGATATGTTCAAACCCTTATCTTTTTCTATAGGCTACCACGGTCAAGACTCTCGAGAATGCACACGACTACCTGATGCCTCATGTGCACCAGTTCGAGGTCATAATATTAGGATGGACAGAAAATTTGATATGTTCAAACCCTTCTCTTTTTCTATAGGCTACCACGGTCAAGTACTCTCGGTCGAGGAGAATGAACCTTCAGGGAGAGGAATCACTCTGTTTTTCCTTTTCAATTTTAGATAAATCAAAGGAAAAGAATAATAAAAATTGTTTGGTCCAAATCGAATAGTAATTTTCACTTTCTTTTTTACTTATCCTTTCCATCTTTCCTTACTTTATTTTGAAAATTTGGACCGATTGCAATACTTTCTCATTACCTTGTATAGGTTCCCTATACGTAAAGGTAATAGAAAGTAAAAATTGTTTGGTCCAAATCGAATAGTAATTTTCACTTTCTTTTTTTACTTATCCTTTCCATCTTTCCTTACTTAGTCTAAAGTTTGTATGCGTTGGGACCGAAAGTTCCGAGGCACTGGATACCCTCATTAGTTTCAAGACTTACCACTACA